>NC_087548.1:78026263-78326263 GCF_963921805.1 Phalacrocorax carbo
TAACCACCCTGAAATTCTCAAGAATTTTGCTATAGTACAGGAAATCAGATTCTGCTGGACAGCAGTAGATTTAAAAATTTTTACATATTAGACTTCATGTTAGGAGCACCATTTCAGGACCACAAACATACAGTACAACTTAATAAGCAAAAGGGGTTTTATACTAAAGAGCAGGTGAAAGCTTCATTGCAGAACTCAGCAGAAAAGTAATGCAGCATCTGAACTACTCAACAAAATTCAGCATTTTACTTTGCATCTTTAACAAAAAGTATTGTAGAGACACAGCACATGCTAATTGCATATATTCAGAAATAAAAGGAAAAAAACCATAGAACTACTCAAATACAGAAAAAAAATGGCAGCTACTTTAACCAGCAGATATAACTCTTTGGCTATAATGGTGACAATTAATTTTGCGGTTGATGTTTAATTAAAAAGCTACCAAGAAGTCCACAGATGAAAACAAGCTATGAAGAATATGGTTGTACTTAATCTATACCTAGCACAGAAATGAGAAGAAAACATTTTCCATAGCTTAAGACTGGATATGGGGCCCATTTCTAAATTTCTTCAATTCCATAACAAAGGTTTAACTTTGGGAGCTGCTGCAGTACAAAAGCCCCTTGACAATATTAAGCAGCAAACTGCTGAGCAACTAGAACAAAGAATATTGACAACACTGCTTAGGTCCCAAAAGAGTACATTTAGAAACCAAGTAACTGGAAACGAGACTTGAACCAATTCTATGGTTCATCAAACATACGCAGTAATATGTTGATTCTAGTGCAGTTACAGGCAATGAATCTGAATGCCTGTCAGGTCGGGATTAAAAATTAAAGCAGAGGTCTTGGTATGTCAGGAATTGACGTTGTTTTCTGAAACAGTCAGTAGTGCTAGAAGAGGCTTGGAGGGAAGGCATAATGCACCACGAGCCTTCTTGTGAAGAAATATGCAGAGCTGCATCTTTGCCTATAGCAGTTGTGAACCAAAAGGGAACATTAAAGGAGTTCTAATTAAAAGAAAAAAAAAAAAAAAAAAAAGAAGGGGGTGGGGGGGGGAAGCAAAATCACTTAGCAGTGGAGGATTACCAGAACAATGGTGACAGTGGGTTGAGAAAAGGAGGAGAAAAGACTAGGAAGAAAATTTGCATATTTTGTGAAGGCTGGTAGCCAGTTTTCAGACAGGCATTTGAGAATGCTCGTGAGAGCAATACTTCAGTCTTTTTTTTTTTTACTGTTTTTATACAAGATACTAAATACCTGTAGAGAAAGTGAAAATATAATTTTAAAAACAGAATCAGTGAGCTCAAGAGATTTTTCCCGTTGTGCACAGCCCCAAGAGCATAGGTTCAATTTGAGTAACGTTAGTTGTGCCTGCAAGCTGGTATCATCCAGCTGATACTCAATGGCTTATGAAAGGAATGGCTGGTTACATCACTCAACAGTATGATGAGACATCCGTCTGCACTCAGCAAAGCTGACATAAAAGTATTAACTGACTTACCTTAACATGGTTTAAGAGGAGCCGAGATTAAGGTCTCAAACAATGGTAAATAAATGTAGAGAGCTAACACTGCTAAATATGCAAAGAAAACACAGGTAAAAAGTATCTATGCTTACTTATTACACACAATGCACACACAATGAAGACTGCTCAGAGCGGTCACCTCATCTTTGTATTCCAATGCATTATTCAAAATGTCTTTTTCACTGATCTATAGAGGAAATCATTATGTTTCAGTACTTCACTAGAATCCAGGGGATGGGGTGGGGACTGGACAGGGGATGGCACCGAAAGGAACTCTTAATACTTGTGCTAGTCAGTTAAATCAGAACTACCAGCTTAAATCCTGAACTTTACAAAACACTCTTCTTGCTTAAACACTAGCACTAATGGTTTTCACATTAATATTAAGCAAGTGTGATTTTTAGTCCATCACTTCCTATTTATTTTAAAAAATAAAATAAATTAAATTTAAAAAAAAAAAAAGGTGAAGTACTGGGGTTTTTGTGATTATGGAACCTTCTTTTGTGTTCCAACCTATACATTTGAAAGGACATTTCAGGGAAAATGAATCTTTGTAGTAAAATAGACCTTGAACCAGGACTGCTAAAGTTACAGTTTGGAACTAGTTGTGTACTAACACACATGAAAACTTTTGCTGAGTGCACCGCTCTTCTCAACATTTTGTAATTGAAATTGTGTTTGCCTACCTACATTTATGTATTATCATATAATTATTTTTTTCCTTATACACTGATACAATGAAAAGCTAAACCAAGCTAAAGTTAGTAGTTAGTGGAAAACTCTGCTAATGGACTGACATTTCCAAATAATATATGTTCTTTCTGCACACATGTAGGGATCAGAAGTTGACAGATCCTAGGTTATCGGAAACGGTGTATATACAAGGTATATATCTGAGCCTAAAGGTAAGAGGCAATTTCTACCACCTCCTGCTGCTTGATCCATGAACGAACACAAAAGTGACACTTCTTTAAGTCAGACGTTTGCCTGTTGCCAACATGGCAGTAGTTGTCAGGGGCAGACTAGGAACTAAACTGGGCTGCACTATGCAAGTCTAGCAGCTGAAGAATTGCCCTGGCATGGAGGCGTTCAGGGGTTAGATAACTGGGCCATCTGCTCAATAATTCAGGAGAAGAAAGGTTAGATAGTGAAACACCTCCAGGCTTACATTAATAGGTAATAACCACAGAAATAATTTTGTTTCAGAAACATTTAAATGGTAAATTCCCGAAGTTTGCTCCTTGAGCTTTTTTATGAGTGATCTCACAATTTAAAAAAAACCTGCACGTAAAGAAGAGGTAAAGAGAGAAAACTGACCCACAATAAATAACAACAATCCCCACTCAGTACCTCCTCCTTTTTTGTGTTCAGACCTCCTGATGTCAAATTGGCTAACCCCCTCACTAGCAATGCTTTGGAGGTCCTCAGGCTAGTTCCTCATGAGATCCTCACAGCCCCTTTGGAGCATGGAGCTGGTCTACACGAGTCAGCTCTGCTTGGAAGATATTCATAGTGAGATTCTGGCAAAGTTACTCTAAAATATTGTAAATACATGGAAGACAAACATCTGAACATCAAGCTTAGACATTCAACGATTATGCTACTCCATTTTACTCTGCAATTTGTGCAATACCAATTAACTAGTATAAAATGCCTTTTTATGGAGCAGCCAAACGCTTTCTAGAGCTCATGAGCCACAGGGCTATCAAACACACCAGGTTCAAAACTTCATTCTCTTTCATACTACAGAAGCATTCTAAATGCAAGCAGCACTAAAATTTCAGACAAAATTATGGGGAAAACTTCAGTAGGCTTTAGGATACATCTGCTTTAGGACACATCTGCTGTGACAGGAAAACATCTTTTAAGAAACTCTGATTTTTTTCTTCTCTAGAAATAAATACATTTGGAGATTTTTAAGTCAATCACTTCTATTTACTACATGTTGGTGACTTGAAAACAAATCACAAATAGCACTTTTAAAACACTGTCCTGTAACTATTTTTCCTTTGTACCTCACTCAACTTCACCCCAGTTTAACCACCCATTCTATTAATTATATTATTTTTACAAAGAATCTAGAATACCAAGTATTGCAGCACAATGATATGTAACATATCTTTTGAAGCAGCACCAGTACAGGTTTGCTAAGCCTTTGTACCTTAAGTACAAGTCACACTTTAAGAAACAACTCCAACAGTATTTTGTCTCTTGGGCACCTGAATTTCCGCTGAAGACAGCCAGAGGAATCAAATGTTACCACTGGGGCTTCAAAAAACTAAGCAAAGAATAAAATCAGGACTAGCATCTTTGAATCTATTTTATCCTCAAATTTCAAGAAATGTGACAACACAGAGGAACCAGAGGTGTGCTCTCATGGCAAAGCCATGCAGTGTGAGGATAGGAACAGATAAAGACGAAAACCAGCTATACATTAGGAAGAGAGCACACTGGATGGATGGAGGGGTGGATGGGGTGGATGGGATGGATGGGGTGGGATGGATCCCACGGAAGGCAAAGAATCCTCAACATCTGGAAAGCTCCAGGAAGGAAGATACTGAGCAGCATGCAAGCTGACTATTTTTGTCTAGATATGTATATTCCAGGGCAAGACAAAAGAGCTTGCTTTCCAGAACCTACACAGAGTCCAGACATTGAGCACCTACCCCTGAAGAGGCGAACTGTAAACCAGAAAAAACCCTGGTTTACAACAGTGAAAATATACATTTTTAATAAAAGAAGAGCAAAATGCACCTGGCCTATAAGGCCTGACATCTGTGAAAGAGTAGGCAGTTGTAGATAACAATCTTTTGGTCAAGTAAAGAGTTAGAGCTCATCCAAAATAAAGTTTTAGGATGGACAGATTCAGTGTCATAGCAAATAAAATGAGCATCCAGCCTGGAGAACTGCACCACGGCTGTGCAACTGCATGTTTTAAAATTATCGAGTAAGATGTGTTATCCAAACACAGAAATGGATGCATTTTAGTTTTGCAGCTTCAACAGCTCCACAGTTTGCTTATTCAGCAAAAACATAACACAGAAATTACTATTAAAAAAAGGCAATTTCCACCGACAGCGTTATTCTTCCAGGAGAAGACATAATATACACGTTTAGTTAATGGTTGCATGTAATTGCTTACAACACACAGTGAAACAATAATTCCGTTTCTGCTATTATCAAGGCAGTATCTCAACAATTGCAACATTTGCCAGGCCCCATTTAATGAAGTTGGAACACATTTTCTGACATGGCTTCTAGTCACTAATAAATAGGAAATCCAGTATGTAAATGTTTTACAATATATTTCTTGAAATATTTCCTTTGATCTCAAACTGAAATTCTGAAGACTGTGAGTAATCTAAAAAGATAAGAGAACAGGTATTTTAGTTACTATGTTTCACTATAACCTTTTTAAACCAGAGGTTCCTGACAGAACCTGGGTATACCACGTCTTCTACATGACCGGTTTACAGAGTCCTTTTAGTTAATCCAGTATTATCCCTATATCAAAAAAAATGCCTATTTTTAAAGAACAAAGATATTACTACAGACACATGTATAAACTGAGCCATAGCTTGAAACAATAAACCCTGAGATTTACAAGGATAAGTATCCTAATGCCTACACATGCACTCAGCCTCTTAAATAGGCAGCCTGATTTATGACAGCTGGAGCACCTCTGGACTTCATCTCACTTCAGTAAAAGCTGCTGCATACTCCAGAGAGTTTGAAGGGGAAAAAAAGAAAAAAAAAAAACCAACCCAAAACATGCAAAGCCCCACTATCTATATTAACAAGAACTTGTAGCCAATCCTTAGGCATGCACAGCTGAGATTTAATTCAAAGTCGAAGTGTCAAAATCATCAGAGCCTAAATTACTAGCTCTTTCAGCTCCTACTCTCTTTAAACATGTTTTTAAGGCACATAACAAAAACAGAGGTTTTAACCATCAGTCAAACCTAGGCTCAATGATAATAATGTTAATAGTGTTAACTGGGCCATTTCCAGTTGAAGTTATTAACAGACCATCCTCGGCTCTTTCTGCCAGCACTGTTTCTGAATCAGCGGGGGCCTGAGTTACACAAAATCCCACTCCCCAAGAACAGGAGATGGGAACCTTGTTAACATCAGTCCCCTGCAGCTCACAAGAACAGAATAGCTGGGGTAGCTGAACTGCATTGCAACGTGCGCACTGTCATTCAACTACCTTTCTCTTTAGATTGATTTATTTTGCATTTTGGGTAGTTGACAAGAAGAAAGTGAAAAATAAATGTACAAAGTTGATAATTTTTTTTATCTTCCATTTATTTTGAAGTTTTTAAGTCACAGGCTGCTCAACAGTAAACACACTGTTTGTTAGGGCTGTCTAATCCACAGAAACATGGACTAACCCAAACTGTCATTGGTGAATGCTTCCAAGACTGCAATAGAGTCAAAGACTGTCTTCTGGAAGGATGAGAAGGTTTCAGGCAACATAATTTGTGTGCCTACTGTAGCATTTAAATACAACATAGCTGAACATAGGTACTGAATAAAAAAAACCTTCTAGAAGAACCCAGCCCTGCCACCACGTAGCTTGCGAGATGTCTAACTGCTATCTTTTTTTAAACCTAAGTTTCTCGTTGTTTAACTTTCCCTTTTTTTCCCAAAAGCACCAGTTTTTAGCAGCTCTGCAGTTCGGTGCTCGGACTGCAGTTTCTTTCAGTACAGCTCCAGAAACCAGGCATTCCCAGCAGAACTCCACTAGACTAACACTTGTACTCAGCTACATGGGAAGGGTAGTGGTGACCACTGTTCTCCTCAAACAGCTGCTGGGGATGTCAAATCTCTGCTCTTCCCCTAAAAATGGCCTGTAAGCGTAGTGAACCACTCTGTAACTACAAGATCAGGCATAGGTTTTTTTCTGTGGGACTCTTGCTCCACAGATGGACAGGGCTGCACATTCCTCCAACTTCATCTTGTAGCACAAGAGGGTGTTAAGGGAGAAACATACTGAGTGCAAGGATGATATTTACAAATACAGTATTTAGGTTATTTATGAAACAGTGACACCAGCCACCAATAATGCTTCCAGTATTCGGAAGCATCATGTCATCAAACCTTACTTTGGCTGTGGTGGGTAAACTACCTCATCCCTTCTTTTCTCCCCCAACAAAATGCAATGATTCCACCAAAAGGAACAGTGCTGTTCAATCGTTCATTCTTTTGTTCTATCCACCCATCCATCTAGAGATATCTCTATAAACCCTCAGAGAGCCATTTCTGCTGAAAGGTACTAGGCGGGGGGGGAAGAGTTTGGTGTGGACACCTTGGACAGACAATTTAACTGGCACTGCTGAAGTTTAACAAAATTTTAAATAACTAAAAATAGACTTTAAAAAAACAATCTTAAACTACAGATTCCACTTCATAAAATTATTACACATATCGAAAGAAAACTAAAAGTTACACCTGTTTGTGTGCTATAGTGGTCATTAAAAAAAAGGTACAATGATTAATTATAAAGTTTCTAGAATTACCACTATGGGACAAGATGACATTGAGTAACAGCATAGAACATCAAAAACCTATCAAAGCCCTCTTTTGAAATCACCCTATTGGATATGCCTTCAAAACCATTTTCTCATGCTAATTTGGATTTCAGGAAACTGCATATAAGCGATGTCAACTTTACTGGGGAAATTTCTTTTTTTGGTACCTAATCATTTTCCATCATTCACTCAGGTCATGTTTTCTAGGCAATCAAGCAGGCTAAAAAAGACATTTTTAAAAAATAATGAAAGCTTAGTTCCTTGTACAATTTAAGAAACATGATTTAGGGAACAGGAGTGTCAACAAAAACTCCATATACTGTAGTGCTGCAAAAAGAATTAACAGTACCAATTTTGTTCCATGAAGAAGAAATTCTGCAAATTATTAGGAAAGACAGCAAGGGTGTAAAGGAGCTCCCTTTTTTCCCATTAAGAGGAAAAGGAAATAACAATTTTCCCTACGTGTCTCACTATTGAAAAGGCATGGGATTAAACCTCACACTTGGTAGAGCGGGAGGAAGCTTTATATCAAAGTCTGGACTGAATATTCATGGGGATGCAGAGAATGCACCATATTAATTCTCCAAGAATTAACAGTACTCAGCTAGCTACTGGAAGTAGCCAAGCTCCAAGAAATCACCACAGCCAAGCATCAAGAAAGGCCACGAACAAAGGCAATGGAGAAACCTGAGATGCTGACGGATCGTAACTCACTTCTTAATGCCAGAGGAAAAGGTTTCCCCACAGACAGTGAGAGGACACCTTCTTTCTCCCCAAAATCAAAGAGAACAGAAGATCCCACAAAGGCTCAGTGGATGGCCATCACATAGCAAGAGAAAGAACAGTTGGTAGAAGGCTCATTATTTTTGATTTTGTTTGTCTTTCAAGGGAGGAAGGCAGTTACTGCAAATGCTAAATTAAACTATCCAACTAGCAGAAAGTAAACTGTTCTAAACAAGTGAAAGCCAAGACATCAGCTGGATCTGACTCAGGAGTGGTAGGAGCTGTACTCTTGTGATCCATCAGTCCCCAGTCCAACGTATGTCCACGATATAACAATGGGGGAAAGCAGCTGAAGGAAGAAAAATAAAACAATTGGCAATGGGAGTCATAAAACACCATGTTGCTGTACACAGAATAACACAAAACCATGAAAGTAGTGGGAAAATAAACAAAATATTATAAATTAACTGCTAGGATGGAGTAGAAAGCTTCCTGCAGTGATACGTAAGAGCTGCCCAGGGAACCCCACTTCAGCAGTTTTGCCCTTATAAACAGAGATTTTGATATTTTCTTCACAACAGAGGGAATTGGGAAAAGGTCTCTTAGGACAGAAATATTCAGAAAAAAAACCCAAAACAGACTAAGTAAATGAATATCTGGTTTCAATACTGAGACTCTAAAATTGGACAGTAAACAAGAATGACCCACTGTATTCATACCGTTTCCTATGATCCTGATCACTGCAAACATGTGAGTTTGATGAGAGTAATTGCACATACAATACTACTCAACCATGAAATTGTTTGCCAGATTAGGGCCAAAGTCTCTGATCCTGCTGCCAGATCTGTACAGGCAGATCACAGCATCTGCATAGATCTATGATAAAGTCAATGAGGTCATGCTCCACAGGGATTCAAGTATCTGCCTTTACAAATCTCACTGCAAATCTTACTCATGTAAAATTGATTTATGAAGTGTAACATCATACCCCACTATATGCATATACACTATCTGTATACTTTTCTGCCTCTCTCTTAAGACAGAAAAGATATTAAAACTCACCTCATGGATTATATTCCCTTAACTATTTTATAGTTAAGAACTTCGTACTTTTCATCGGCTAAAGTTTCAGTTTTGCAATATGTTTATGGAAATCATATTTGAAAGCAGAACTGGAAAATATTTTCCAGATTCTCTATCACTTAGAACATAATATTTATCACACACCTTATATAGAGCTTTGTCTTCCACATCCTATGTCAGAGTAAACTAGACAGGTCATGCACCTCTTCTGGTGTGAATTATGCACAGTACTACTTTCTTGGCAGGGTAAATTAGCCTCTGATGGGTTACAGACTGCTGCATTTGAGTTTTGTTATAGGTATCCTCGCTGACTGGCTTAAATCCGGTTTGTGGATGTTACTGTGACAGCACTATGGAGATGTCCACTTAAGTTAAGAAGGGGTCACAATGAAACAGCCTAAAATGACAAAGTGCAAAACAGATTTTCACCTTCAGTTAAGCTTAATTTTGATTCTCTTTGGTTATGCCACAATCTTCATCTTTCTGTAGGTACACCTGTTAGCATGCATGGCTTTTTTCTGCAGTAGTGTAGACGGCAGTGAAATGGTCTATTTGCATACAATGAAGGTTTATGTATTTTCAGCGGCTAAGTTAACATGCTTAGAATGCAAACATTTCAAAGCAAGAAACAATATTTCAAAAATTCATTTGCAAGACATTCTAATATGGAGACCTGCACAACATTTCTTCTCAAGTAAAACATTCTGTGCAAGCTCCAGAATCCATGTTAGGACAGTTGCTTGTAATATTAAGGCATTAATTTGGTAGAAAATTCAAAAAGACTATTATCTGTTCCCTGTGACTCGTGTTATATAATGTGCATTTCATATTTAGTGTGACGCTGGGATGTGACAGTACTAGTCAGCCATGGATATCCATGTCCCCTCAAGACGCTTGCCTGCCTTTCCTCCTCATTACTTCATTTTCACCACCTCTCATATAGCATTTGTTGTTCAGCTGTTCTTATTAAGAGCTGCATGTCTCCCATAATTTGTGATCTTCAGGATCCATCTTTCATCACATTAAACAGCAGATGGAAGTTATAAGTCTTTGGTTTTTCCAGGCATGTGTTAAGCAAGTCTGAAATGAGTCACTTAGATGTATTAACAGAGCAGTCGAGCTTATTACAAAATCCAAGTTTGGCATATTGTGCATAAATAAGACTCTCACTTTCATTTTTACTTTTTATGAGGCTAAAGAAGAATACATTTAGGCAAAGTGCCTGAAATCTAGCTGAATATGCGTATCAGAAAAAAAGAAAAATGCTTTATATCAACATAGTACTGTCTTGCACTGTATCCTTCTGGTGGAGACAAATGTATCGCCACATACAGATGCACACATGGAGGCACACACCTTTGCAGAGTTCTCAGAGTACTCTCTCCTAACTAGCTCAGAGACAAATCTCAATAGGTAAACAGGAACTCCTAAATGCAAACATTTAATAGAGGGCTACCTAAATCATTTAGCATTATAAACATCAGACAAAATCCTGATACAGAAACCAAAGCACCTGAAGAAAGAATACCGAGGGGAGGAAGAGCATGCAGAGGAAGTGGTTGTTGCAAGGCTTTAATCCAGCATTTGCTCTCTATTGATCAAATGTTTGTTCAGTACTTTATTGATGTAAAGCATTATACACCATCAGTTTTAAATATTAATATCATAAGATCTTTAACTCTAAATTCAGAGCATTTGTTAGTCAACTTCGTATTCCCAATCTTACTAAGCTACAGCTTGACTTCCTTTAATAACTTTCTGGAGCACTGAAAAAACATACTGCATACACTATGCCAGGAATAAGAATGATCTGTATGTCAATAGTGGTAAATATAATGTTTTTAAATATAACTACTAAATCAAAAGTTTAGAAACAGGACATTTCTCAGTGCATGCTACTTAAACTCACAGTAGGACGTATCTTCTCATTCTTAAAAGCAAAATAAATTCAAAAGAAGCAAAGTTGCTACAACTTCTCAGGGAGTATCTACAAGCCACAGGATTCACAGTTTTATATATTAAATTATTAAAATGTACATCATTAAATGTGTACATGCATATGAAGTGCTTCCATTTATAAAAGAAAAAATATCCTCTCTCTATTGAAACCCTGATTTTGAGTTCACTCCAAATCATACAGTATAAATCTTAAACTGTAATACAACTTTTGCTGTGGTAGCATAAACAATCCATTATAGCAAATGAAAAAAGAAAAAAGAAAAATTAAAATTTGAATCAGCAGAGTTCTATTCCAAATATATCAGGAGTATTGCACGAAATTTTAAACTAAGACATATTTAACACCATCACTCTGAAAAATGGTTAACAAATGTTCATCAGGACAACCAAGCAGGGAAAAAATTTGTGGTATCCTGGGATTTCCGTTAAACCGGTCAAAAATTTCCAGTGGCTCCTTCTTCCAGGTAATACCATATGTCATAACTCTGGAGCAGAAGTGCCTTGGTTTCATTATAATTATAAAGAAAGCCCTAGACTTCAGAACACAGAAGTGAACCCATGGAGACATCTATTACGAACTAAAGTATCTAGTAATTTAACAGTGTGTCTGTGAACATTAAAAAAAAAATATACCCTTACAACCAGATTTTACCTCTATATTGTAATATCTAAACCACTCTGGAAAGCTGCAGAGCACAGCCTGAGCATTCCAGCCACTTCCTTTAGTCTCCCGACCTCTACCTCATCCTGTGCACTCCACATTATCTCTTAAACTGCTGACTTCTTCCTTATTGAATCTTCACATACTCCCCCTTTCCTCTAAGGAAAAGAACACAAAGGTTTGTCCCGTTTCATAAATTTGGCATGGTTTTACATATAGTGTAAAAATCTTCTCAGTGCTCTATTCTGAATAAATAACTACTTTTTGCACAGAACATTCCCGGAAAGCCTCCCCTCATTAGAATGGCTGTTATCTCCTATTGTTTTCAATGAAAATGAAGCGTAAAACGGTTCTTAGAAAAGAGGCACTCTTTGAACATGTCCACTGCCTCCCCCTGGGAACCACGACAGAGGAGCTAAACTGCCTTCAGGGGAGATGGTGGTTCCTTATACTGTCAGAGGCTTCCACTTAACTCAAACTAATTAACCATTTTACTTCTAAATTCTGAGAAAATGAAATCTCCAGTCAAAGGAAAAGCATTGAAATTTTGGGGAGGAGATGTTGCTTTTTCTCTCTGAAACCAGTGACTTAGTTCTCACATTAAAAGAGAGGCACAGCACAAATTTACCTGTAAAATTACCTCTATAAAGGGAAAAAAATTACGTGGACTGTAAGAAACAACTCATTTCTGTATCAAAGCTTACAATTAACATTTGTGACAGAGAGTAGTTCAAATCTAATCATAATATTATCCAATAATTTATGGAAAGGTATGATGAAGGAGGATGGTAGGAGCTGAATGAGCACATCTTCCTTTTTCATGAAAGTGCAAGAATGAGAATTCTCTTGGGGGGGTTCTTAACATGAAATAAAAACAAAATAAATCTGTATTTTCCTGCAAAAGGGATCTCTCCAAATAAGGAAAGTACCAATTTCTCAATTTTGAAAATTTCTGAAAAGCAAACAAAACAGTTTCATAGTTTTGGCAGTAACAGTGCAATATTTTGAATTACACCTATAAATATGTGGACCAAATCCTGACACGAGTCAATGCAGTTTTGCACAAAGTGATGCCTACTTTAACTGGGGGCTGGAGCATGCTTTTAATTAATCCTTTCCACTCAATTGCATTAAAGAAAATCTAGTAGGCAATAAAATTACGGAGCTGAAGAGGGTATTGCACATCCTCCTCAGTCAAAGGAAATCACACCTACCCACAGAATTGTGCCTGGGAACCTCTGCTTTTAAAAACAGCCCATGGGACTACAGAGAACCTCAAAAGCAGAGAAGGCGGCGTCGGAGAGAGGCCCTCCTGAGTTTGCAAGAAGGCTACCAATTGCTGAGAGATCTGAAATCTGTTGGTCTCATTCATGGACCCCATACATTCCATGATCCTATGGCAATACAATTTGGCATTCATCCCAGGAGTGACACTGAATTCAGCATTTTGTAGATTATCTCTGATTTCCCCGCTACATGCTTCCCCCAGTACTTGTCACCTCTTGCTGTTCCACATTTGGGACGATGGCGAGCTTTTGTTTTCATCTTTGATTTAAGCAGGAGTTAAAAGGCATTCTCCACAGAAACACACAGCTGGAAACCAGACCTAGAATTCAGTTTTCAGCAAGAAACCTGGGAGGGCCTAGAAGCACAAGCTACCCTAGCTAGGCTGCCTGCAGAAGATCATAATAGCAAGAGCTAGGGAAGGCAGAGCTAAACCAAGTTCTGCCATCCCTCATACACAAAAGGCAGAGAAGGAGGTGCTGTGATAGACCGCCTTGAAAAGATTCGTGACTGGTGTTAAGCATGAACTCAGACCACCTGGGGAATACAACAAGAAAATGCATTTTCAAAAATTATCCTGAAACAGAATAAGCTTCCATATGTTTAGATCAACAAAAATCTGCACCTCAGATACAGCTCTATGTGGGTTTTAGAAGTAAAAAAAGGTTGTTCAATTAAACTAGAATAAAGCAGTCCTCATTGCAGAATACAGTTTCACTGTGCTATGGGCACACAAGGCTTGAGATTTATGGTCATTTCCAACAAGCATTTAATGATGCCTGCAGAGAACATCTTCTCACGGGCCTTTCATGGTAATCTTCAGTCCAAAAAAGATGTAAAAATATTCATAACCCCCCAAATTTGGGGACTGCTAACAATAAAGGAGGGGGTTTGGGGAATTTAGAGCAGGCAAGTGCCTCTTAGTCTGCTGAAGGATGGGTCCAGAAAAAAACTGGTGATTTTTTTTCCCATAAAATACAGCAATAACAGCAGAGACCCTACTTGTTCCTTAGAAAGACTCACAAGGAGATTGATCAGCTATCTAAAAACGTCCAAACACTATGCCAAATAACTTCTAGAAAAAATTGATTTATATCACTACAACCTTTAAAAGGAATAATCCAGACAGAACAGGTTATAGCATAGTCTTTAATATATCCTACAACCTACACATAAAGCTAAGCTCCCTGTCATATGGCTCACTATTAAAATGTGCTAACAAGTCAGGTGGAAATGTGATACCAACTTATGAGACTGTACTGCCTCTGGGGCAGTGAATGTGTCTTTTTTTCTTATCCTGTAAATTACCTGGCATTCTTTTGGGAGTCATAAAAACAAACAAGAGACCCTCACTCATACCAAAAATGATCTTTCAAAGAACTGTGGAGAAGACACTTATAAAAGCCTACCTGCAATATACTTGGGATTTTACTATAGCTAGTTCTAAGAATTAATAGATCTCTCTTTGCACCAACACTAGATGGAAGAAATTCCATTGTAAGGAGGGTGAGAGAGGCACAAGAACTTCTGGACTGTAAAAAGATCTTAACTGCTCTGTACAGAAACCATCTTGTAAGAAAGGACTTTTCAGGTAGCATCCCTCCAAAGCCAGGGTCCAGAGATGTGAATGAATGGCCAGGCCTGAGGAAGAGGAGAACGGTTACTTGTGGCAGTCAGAAATTCATGGCAGGGGTGCTGCTAAAAATCCATTCTTCTCCGAGGAATCACAAGGTTTGTTTTATTTACCCTCTTGATTCAGCACGTTTTCAGCTTGTAAAGAAGTGGAAAGAAGGCAGATTGGAACCCTCTTCTCTCAACAGAAAATCTCAGTTCAAAACCCAGAGAAATGAGATCTTAACTATAGAGATGAAGAGATCTCCTTAGGACACTATGAAGAAAGAAGAACCCATTCTACAGTGAAGACTAAATTTTGTCTCAGAGCATCCATGTAAATTATTATTCACAAAACTTCGAAGAACGGAGAAGTTTTCCTCCAGGAAAAGTAACAGGTACCTGGAAAAGAAACATGGGGGCTTTTCTGCTTCAAATAAGCTAATCGTACTGAAACGCTTGCAATCTTAATAAGCTAGGTTAGCGAGCACCAGTTTTCCTTCCTGAGTTACTTGGAATGTAAACAATTTCTAATCCTAAATCATTTACGTTAAAACTTCAAGCCAGAACCAATCTCCCTGATCCAGCACACACACTTTCATGACATGCATCTGCCTTTTTAAGCCTAAAATACATTATATAAATGTACCTAATGAGTTCAGAACATTGTTCACTCAGAAGAAAACATTTCCAATTGCAAATCTCAATAGGAAATAAAAATAGAATCCGTTTTAGATAATATGGAGGAGCTGCAAATACTTAACAACTTCAGGATGAGCATAGAAAATCTTTTTAGAGCCAGAATAGGCCTTTGCTTTTCTATTTATTGGATATAAGTAAGATGAGCATTATTAGTACTGCAAGCAGTTACAGCCTCCACCTTGAGAGTCACTTCATGTTCCTGCTGTCAGATATGAAAGATTCTTCGCTCACTAGCTCAATAAAAATCAGAAGTTATATTAGTACAATCTGAACACAATGAAATAGTACTTCCAAACCCCTTCTCTGCAGAATAGGGATGCTACTGTATAAAGAATCCTGTACACACATATATATCAGAAAATTAAAATAACAGTTACCTAAAAGAATTTGGGTTTACTGTTGTTTTACACAAACAGACAAGAACAGACTCAGTGGCACAGACTGATGGGCACACATAAAACTCAGCTTGCTTGATTAGGCAGAGCTGATATTAAAGGTAATTCCATATGCACACTTTTTCAGGACCAAACTATTGACAAAGTGGAAGAAGGATCCTGGTAGTCTTCTTACCCAAGTATATTGCAGATGCACAGAGTCCAGCTGCAGATATTTAATTGTATTCAGTGACAAGCAAAACACATGCTGAAATCTTATAGCAGAGCAAATATCAAAATAAACCTCATCTCTCAAAAAAGCGTTGTCTGAGAAAGGTGTAGGGGGAATCAAATGGCATTCTTTTTCCAACTGCAGTTCAGATACTATAAAACTTCAAGTAAACCTAGAGAACCCTAATCTTTCTGCATATATTAATTTCATGATTCAACCTGTGTGTGTTCCAGACTGACTCGCAACTATGTTGACTGAAGCAGCAGTATTTCACAAATCATGAAATCATTTACAAGTGCTTCCCTCCTCCAAAGATTTTTAAACCTTTCTCTCTTCACAAAAGCAAAGATAGACAAGGTAGTATCTTTGTTCAGCTAATTCAGCCTACTTAGTGTTAAACATGACACCTACAGAGTAACCAGATCACTCACACCTTCAGCAACAATGAATTTTCTTAGGTCAAGCAGAACACATACCTAATAAAAAATTCTGAATTGCTAGTATGAATTAATGAACAAGCCTTCTGTGCTTTTTGCACCTGACAGTTACAGTTTTCAGATATGACACTACAGCTACAAATGCTCTACTTGACCTGCAATTTAACAGCTGGGTTTTGATTTACCAGACCCCTCAGCCTGATACAGGAGCCAGAATCCAGTGACTGGCTCTCTGATGGTCTTCACTAATGATGGAATTTTGACCCCTCTGGAGTCAATGGCAAAACACTACATGGGTCAGGACTTTCCTTCATAAATGTTCATCTTCCTCTGCTTTGAAATACGCTTGTTTTATAATGATTTGTCATGTTCTTTAATATGAGCATACAATACACTCATGAAATATTAAATGCATGTTACAATTTAAAAGTATGCACTTATGATGCAGACTGTCTTAGTAAGCAAAAAGCACGTGATGCTAAGGAATGCCATGAGTCTTGCTAGGTATTAGATGAGTTTATCTCAACTGTGACAAAAACAATGCAAAAGCTGGCTTTTCCTGTCACCTTAAAAGATTAAGAGAGAACGGGTTTTAGAAATACCTCCTGAATTAACTTCTAAAGTAAATCAATTATTTCTAAAATAAACCTTCATCCTGCCTTAACACAGACTGATGTACTATATATATTAAAGCATACCATGACTTTATTTTTCCTTCAACAAACATGACTTCATACACTATCTTAAACATTCAGGCAACTACAAAATTCTATCACACACAGAACTCATTTGAGTATTTCCTCCATTTTTTTTTGAATTATGACAGTACACATCATAATGCAGACAGAATTGAGCAGTAAGGCCATGTAATATTGCAAGACCTGTGGAAGTCAGAAACACCAGAAGGGTGATGCTATGACAATTTTTTTTCATATTTGACATTATTTTGATTAACCTACTCAAGTTCTTAGTATACCTCAAAATTTAGATTCAGTTGAGGACTTACCAATCAGTGAAACTCTCACAAGTTTAAAGAATTGTAGACTCCACTCCTTTTTAGACTTTCAAGTACTTTTTCATTGAAAATTTCCTCTCACTGATCATTTTGTTTCAAAAATCATTTCACAACAACATTCACAGATTTCAGATTTTTTGCTTTTGTTACACATATTTTATTCTGAGAGCACAGTGTCCCCCAATGAAGTCAACTGTTGTACTGTAGATTCTGATCTCCACAAATTTAATTCACTAATGTCATCCCCTGTAGTCATAAACTATTCCTGTAAAACTATTTCTCCTTCAGTGGGGAATTAGACCTTGCTCTAACAACAAGGATTCAAAACAACAGTAAAATACTGTATTTTTCCAACAACTGTATCTTTAAAACAGAACAAGTAAAAAAAGATTGCAACAATTGTACTTGCAAGAGTTACTTCATTTTTAATTTGAGGAATATGCTTTACCAAGTTGGTTGACCTTAACATCTCTGTGGGTGGAAAAGTTCCTTATAACTTTTTTCCTCTCTCTGACACTTTTGGGTTTTTTTTTTTCGATTAATTACAACGTGATCAATGTAGCCCAGACATGACTGTGCAAAATTGTACAAACTCTGTTACCAGTTAGCCTCAAAATCTAACCACTAAGAACAGGGTATTAAAGTGGCATTGGTCTGTAAGTAAAATATGCTGAGTAAGTCCTAACTGTGTTGATGGTACATATACAACCTAAGCCATTGTTAACTACAAATAAGGCAAGATCACTGTTAGCTCACATGCTGTAGGACACCAAGCCATTATCAAATTATGACAACAGAAAATGGGAAATGGTCACTTAGCTGATTCATTTCTGTTTATCAAAATTTGCTTCTAAATTTGTGTTCGTAAGACATTAGGCTATGGCAGTCTAATTTAATTTTATCTGTAGAAATATTTTTCTGCAGTAACCGGACAGTATTTCTCAGACAGACCTTGGAAACACTCAAGGAAAGAGGTTTCAGAGTTAGCACTCAGAGTTATACTCACTCTTTAGAATACATCAGTGGCCCAAAGGAACAATAAACTCAAGAGTGGTCAGCGTCCTAAAGATTTTGTCAGTAAAAACGTAATCACCAGATGGAAAGGAGCTGACATAGTAGAAGGAACTCAGATTCCATCCTAACTGTGGAATACAGTTCCACATTTCTGGAGAGCTCTGTTTATGTTACGAGAATGGATAAAACGGAATGAAACTGTTGCAGTGTTTTGGACCCTAGTTTCTAAATTATTACTATGACTATTAATATTAGTATTATGTCCTTGCAGGCAAAACACCACCAAACTCCCTGCTGTGTTTTGAACTAAGTCTCAAAGATATCATATGGAATAATACTTTTGCCCTTTAATCCTCCCATTGTCTTGGATGGATGACTTTGCATTTAACTTGCTCGATGATGCTTAAGTGTTTATTACACTGATAAAAAATACCTACTTAAGGATACAAAGATACCTGAAGAACAGTCACACTTTAAGTCAGTATGGTCCTGAAAGAAGCCAGGTGATCAATTCCATCTACTGAACAGCCTTGTCTTTATCACCAACAGAGTAGGGGCATTTGAACAGGACATTATCTGTGCTTCCATTTGCCCTGCGCCTTTGTGACTGGCCTGATATGTCCATGGCAGGGGGGACAGAAAGACATTCTTCATTCTGCTGTAACACATGGAACAGCACTTTGATCTCTGATATGGCTTCCAGGAGTTTTTCTGGATAATCACAGAATTAGGAAGTTCTAATTCTAAGGCATCCCCAGAAAACTGAGAGTTACTTATATATGACGGACACCCACATTTCTGAGCCACTGTAGTGTAGAAATACTTCTCTATCACATTTGTATGTACAATTAATGAAACTGTGGTGAAGACACACAAAACTTACGTAGTCATGAAAGGCTTTTGCTTCACTTGAATGTTCACATGTTTCTCGTCTTTCTGGAGCTGCACAGTAGAGATCCCAAAATACACTGCAAGTTACAGAGATGGTGAGAAAATCATTATAATACTTGTGTAGATTTTATGGTGTACGCACACCACACATGTATGTTCATATATAGAAACAGACATATCACTCCCTCACCAAGGGATGAAAATACTTACCTCTATGAAATAATTTAGCTTTGTAAAACATCTATGAAGAATCACGTCCTGCTGATTCTCTGAGGCAAGCAGTGCTGTGTGCCTTTAACACCACTGTAGTATAGACCAAGAATCTAGTGTAATATACAAGGTCTAAGGGTATAAAGCATATTACTGAAGCTCTGCATTTAACCTCATCCCTCTGCCCAGTGCTGCAATTAACTTCCATAAAGCGTGGGAATCAGTTCTAACACAAAGTTTTGGAATGAAATTATGTGTATGCTAAAACAATTAAATAAATAAAATTTGTTAGAGTTTCATAGCGTTTCTTTACTGTTTTAGACTTAATCCTCCACAACTTAGTCTAGCACCATAATATGGAACTGTGGAAAATTTGAGCACTTTGCTGCAGATGTTAAAAATTAAGGGTAATGCAGACATCACAGATACAAGGAACATGTTCTCCTTGCCAGGCTTCTATCACATAGGTAAAAGCTATGAAAGAAAGGTCAGTGAAGAATATGCCACCTTCCACGCAGCTGTATGAATCACTTGGGGTTTTGTGCTCAAATAGGACCACTTTAAAATCTGTAAATTCTTGTACTCCTGACAGTCGGACGTATTCTCTGTATTTTGTATTCTTTCAAATGCAGGCATACTGGATATGTTCAAATCAATACGACTAATAAATACCATAGCTAAACAGCAGTGACTATAAGCACTCTTTTCTCCTTGAGGGTTCTACACACACACACATGTGTCTCTACACACCAGTATATATAAGCAAATGATACCATGAAAAAAAATTACAAGTCAACCCCATGTCTACCTGTATTCTGGCTTGAGAGAAACTGTGCAAATGCAGACACTGCAGCACCAAGCCCATGCTAACGCACACTGCCTCTCAAAAAGGTTGGTAGCTTCGGTTCAGCTAATTACTTTCATATACTATTCCTGTGAGCAGAATGGGGACTGAAGGCTGAGGAAGCTCACATCTATATGCAGGGCCTCTCTATATACTGGGTTTTTTCAACTGTAATTATTTAGGATGTGTAGAACGATCTCTTAAATGCACAATGTACTAGAAGATGGTGAAGAAAGAAATGCAGGCCACCTTCTTTCAAAGATGCTTTCTGATCATTGCACTACGCAATATTTTTTTTTCCTGTATCTAATATCTGTATCTTTTTCTATATGTAATTTTCTGTGTTTTCATTCCTTAACAAGAAAACGGTTCTTCATCCTCGTCTTCACATTCCTCTTACAGTGTTCACCTGAATTTCTTATCTCCAGCTGCTGAAACTAGCAATCAACATATTCTAAAAATCAGAAGAAAAGAAAATTGATCCTTACCACCACCAGGAATGCAAGAATCCTGGGGGTTCCCCCAGTGTGATGTTTTTTTCCCATCTTATCTAAAACAAAACAGATAAAATAAAAACAGAGGTGTGCATTTTTGCAATCATTGGGACTAAAACGCATTACGTAATTCAGGTAGATAGGAAAAAGAGAAAGAAGAGAAGATTTCATAGTTATGAAAGGCTTTATCATCATCATCAATCTGGATGGCCATATCACTTTATTACACTTATTAACATAGCATATTTTAGAATTTAATTTTATTTTATATTTTGAATAGAATTTTGTTAACAATGTATTTTGTATCAGTCCACAACTGAGATGTGCATTATAAAAAGTACCCTTCAAATGTTCTAAAAGGTCTTCCAATTTGAACTACAGAAAACACCGAAGACAGAACTAACGTTACTGATTCAGCAGGTGGCAGTCTTCCCTCCACATCCAAAGCGAGCCAGTGCTTTATAATCCTCAAGGAGTGCTTTGCTGTTAGAGTTAATGTGGCAAATAGGAGAAGCAGAGTTATAACCCAGTTTCCCACCACTCAGTGAAAATGGAAAGCTAGTTTGGCTTGGTTTGTCTCTGCTGGCAACCTCTCCTGAACAGAGCTATACTATGACTTCTTTCCCACCCATAACACACTGCGACAGCATTCTGTGTCTCTGCAGTACTCCCCAAATGTAGTATCTTAACTATGATGACACAACCATTTTATTAATGCCATGGTCATTAGTTTGTCCTTAACTACAAAATCAAATAGTTTGGACTACAGTAAAACCTGTGCGATTGCTGAAGGAGCTCTGTTGCAAATAACTGGAGGTCCTGCAGAAATCCACACAACACTGTACAGAAGAATGTCTCATGTGATAACTGGGTGAAACTAGGGTGTTGCATGCACTCAAAATTCCTCCAGTTACAACTATGCATAGCATTATTTCTTGTCCAACTTGTTAAAAAAAAATTGTTCAAGCACAAACCATATTCTCCTCTAGAGAAAGAAGTAATGGCAGACAAAGAGCATTATTTTAATGAAATGCTTAAACAGCCTTACCATGAAAGGTATTTAAAGATATATTATATATAAAAGTACATAAAAGCTTACGATAAAAGGTAGATACAGTGTTCATAATGCAAGAGGCACTGGTAAAGCTGTAATTTTCCAGAGGAGACTAAAACTTTGATTTTGAACTCCAACATGATTCCCACATCCAATTCTTGAGAAATTTAAACACAAACAACTTCTGTCAATAGCTTGCAGGAGAAGAATATGTAGTTCATACACCTAGAAGTGTTCTTTGCCCTCATACAAAGCAACCTAGCTTCATTTTGATATATTATTTGAATACAACTATTTAAAAAAATTTGCTATTTAAAAATTATTTTTAAAAGGTAGCCCTGAGGCACTATCACCTCTGTTGGTAAAGCTGGCAGAATAAATCAACTGCATGGCACTTAACCCCAACACCACGACATAAGAGTAGTTAATATATAAAAAGCATCTTTTAAAAAGCTGCTGCTTAAGCACTGGCAGATAAAAATATTTTAAAAAGGAAAAATATAAATAAAAAAATCTTACAAAGTCTTCCAATAGACTCCTCTGAGGCATGATTGCTCCTCACATGCACTGGGAATGGCTGGGAAGAACTTGTGCTAATCACCAGGGATACACAGTACTTCTGAGAAGTTTCAAAAGCACCATAATGAAGAGATGTAATGAACAACCAAAACAAAAAATTGTTCCTGAAGTTAAAAAATCATTCAGTTAAGAGTAAAAATTATGTCTGTGTTGGAAAGCCTCACTATGTCTGAGCATTAGTCATGCCCTTCAAAGCAGGGCTTGATGAAGAAATCACCCAATTCACAAGTCGTCTTCTGATCTGTTTAACAGGACATATTTCATCTTGAGAAATTTTTTCAGAGAAGGAAGCTGAAGGGAATGTGGAAGTTTCAGGCTTGTTTGAAGGGATTTTGGACTGTTTTTCAAAAAACTCATACTTCTGTCTCACATGGCAGATGTCAGTCTGTCTGATCACAGAGACTTAAAAATATTTATTAATTTTAGTAAAATACCATCATTGTCAACTCTATTGATTAAGTTCATAACCAGTGATTGATTAAGGCTAGAACCTAACTTCAAAACTGAGCCCTGGGGAACCCTGCTCATGACCCGCTGCCAACTGGATCTAGTTCCCTTCACCACAACTCTCTGGGCTCGGCCATCCAGCCAGTTTTTTACCCAGCGAAGAGTACACCCGTCCAAGCCATGAGCCGCCAGCTTCTCTAGGAGGGTGCTGTGGGAGACAGTGTCAGAGGCTTTGCTAAAGTCCCGGTAGACAACATCCACAGCCTCTCCCTCATCCATTAGCTGGGTCACCTGATTATAGAAGGAGATCAGGTTGGTCAGGCAGGACCTGCAACCTGATTACCTAGCGCCCTGTCCAGGTGTGTCTTGAAAACCTCCAGTGATGGGGTCTCTACCGTGTCCCTGAGGAGGTTGTTCCAGCGAATAATTGTTACCATAGTAAAATTTAAAAAAAAAATCTTTTTTGTATCAAGATGAAACCCCTCCCTGTGCAACTCGTACCCCTTGCCCCTTGACTTCTCCATGTGGCTCCTTATGAGGGGAGAGCCTCTGTCCTCCTTTCAGCCACTCTTTGAGTACTGGACACTGTGATGAGGTCCCCCTTTTCTCTTCCCTGGGCAGAAAGACCTAACTCCTTCAGTCTTTCCTCACAGGGCAGGTTCTCTAGCCCTTTGACTTGTGGATCAGTTCTATGAAATTTAAACTATACATAAAGCATTACAAAAATACAGGAATGCTTGGGACAACAACCTCTAAGTTACCTAGGAGGAAGGTGGATTCCATGATTACACAACTTAAATTTTCCTTTTCTTCATTTTGTCCCATTACTCTTAGCCACGTTCCCTGGCAGACCTTTAAGGAAGGGCTCTTAACTTATATATATTATATTAACTTAATATATACATACCGCTGACCGCTGTACAGCTCAGACAATCTATATATGCTTATTTCTTTTATGCTCCAACATTCAGTTTTAGAGCTACTCTGAACTATCTCATCTTTAACAAAATCCAGCCAGACTGTTCTGGGAGGTGCAAGACTGCCAGAGCACAGCACTGAGCCCAAACAGCCATGCTTTTTAAGGAATAACCACGCAACACAAATTTCCTCCTACGCCACCTGGGTGTCTCCTACACCTGAAGTACTCTCACAACAAGCCCGCTGCAACGGGGCAGTTGCTTCTCAACAGCCATGACCCAGAAAAGGACAAAAACACATGGAAAATCATAACTTCCATTACATCACAAATTTGCTAGAAGACCTTTCTGTACTTCTCTCAGCTGATGTTCTCTTGTTTCAATCCCATATGCCAGTACTCAGTAACACAAACACCTGACTCACATGGGGCACGGAATTGGGGTAGGGCTATTTTACTACTCACTCAACTACCATTTTTTTCTGCTCCTTTTTACCACTTCCCATTACACTTGTGCATTTTAGTTTATTTTCTCCAAGCCATGTTAGTGTACAGTTTTCTCAGTCTGAACCTGTCCACCCAAAATCAATTTTCTCCAGGTTTCTCCATACCAGTGATAACTGTTTCTGGTTCCAACATACAACCATTCACAGATACTGTCAGCATATTATTTACCCTTTTGCACTGCTAATGCATGAGTTTAATAAACTCACAGTTTTGCGTGAAATCTAACAGACACATCACACCAGGTCCACACATTATTTATCCCTGCCCCATGTTTACTGTCTTTTGGCTGGTATCAGTCTTGATTTGAAAGATTTGATATATATTTTCATATCACAGTCATTCAGACCGGAGAGATTATCCATAACCTGATTGAATTAGTTTTAAAAGCTAAGTTTCAAGACACTGTATTGAATGTTTTCTAGAAATCCAAATGTCATAGTAGTTATACTTCTGCCAACTACTCATTTTGCAAATATAATAAAAACAAAATGAGCAGAATGATTCTTGCAGAGTGTATTATTTACAAATGACAGCTGTTTTGGGAAAGCCAAGATGATGCTCTCCATTGTTTTCTCTCTTATTTTTCCATTCCTTTACCAAAGAAGAAAACAATTCCCAAAACCACAGTTTACTATAAACATAAGCTGATACTACCACAATTCTACCCCTTTTCCTTATCTCTGTTACGTGAATTTTCTATAAATACCACAAACAATGCTCTGGGTTCTCACCCTCCCCTCTCCCACCTCCAGAATGTCACCACCAGTATAGTTATTTTATTAGCTTTTGGAGGATTATCAGTTGAAGCAGCAAATTTTCCTAGTACAACATCTTGCCTAGTTTTTCCTCACTTCTGCTCACTATTCAGCTGTTATTACTACTACCTTAAATGTCCTCATCAAAGAAAGATTAAAGACAATAATAAATCCAAAAGACCTCAATATGCTTGGCATACAGGTATTTTTGTATCCCAGAGTCAATGTAAAATGCTATGGAGACATAATTTACTTCATTCTCCAAAAGATATATACAAAGTCTTTGAAGGACTATGAAAAATAACAACTACTATGTAAAAGTAAAAATTCCATTAGCAGTTGAAAGTGTTTAAGAAACAGGACCCAAATGGTTTTAATCATAATTGATTTGCCAGATGAAAAGAAGTTAAGTGGTTAGAAGCATGGTAAGAATAGACGAGAGATCAGCAGTGCTTAAGACAATGAGAACTCCAAGTGCATGGCAGTAGGATGTAAAATACATGATTGCCATCTATTTTGGAAGGGTACATCATTCACCATTGGAGATATCAACAGCAAGTTAGGTCATCAAAAAAGAGTACTGTTGATGCATTCTCTAACATGCACATTTATTACAGAAAAATAGATCAACCTTTACCCAATGTAGTAGCAAATCACAGAACAGGGATAACAAATCACAGCAAAAAATAGTTATGCAAAGGCATATTAAATGACATGGCAAAATGGCTTCTGTGGAATCAGAAATCTACGCTGATCAGTGTAAACAGAAATTCAACGTTGTCACTGCTGTTTGTTCTAGACCAATATCTATTTATTTCACTTGCATATGCTGGAAAGTTGTGTAAGGAAAAAAAGGATGCGGAAACATACCTCTGATAAAAATGTCTGGGCTGATTTCTGTGCTCCTACATGGAGCAGATACTCATATACGTACAGTGCTAATCTGAAAAATAAACAAAAAGGACAATATTTAGTACTGTGCATTTGTTTGTTCCTCTTCTTTAGAAACAAGGATTATCAGAAGTTTGTGGTACACTCTATTGCCTTTCATGAACCACTACATACTGAATATGTCAAATCTATTATCTATACCAGAACTTTTAAATGAGACATGTAGGTCAATCTGAGCAGAGGTGTTTAAATAGTAGTTAGTTAAATATTATTAAACCCCCAAATTACTTAATGACAACATTTTTTATGATATTTGGACAAATGCCTAGCGAGCTAACAAATGACCTGCTGCTGCTTTGTATTTGCCGACTCTATACTGTGCTTACTGTAAATATGATCTATATGCACAGCAACTCGCATTATCTTTCCAGATCAGATTTTTTTTTACATGTGGAATGTGTCAACCTGTTAGCACACTTTAATAACAGCCTCTGTTTGAAGAACATGTAAACTTCGGGCTGCATCAGGAAAAGTAATCCCAGCATCCATCCATGGTATGTGGTACAACCTCTCAAGCAACGTGCAGAGTTTTATATTCATTCAGACTTGCACATCTAGGAGCTCTGGCGACAACAGAGCTACAAATGACTCGCCAGCTCCTGAAGGAGCTTCCCAGAAAGTTGTCTTCAGCACCCAGGCACATCTCCAACTAAGTCCAAAGAGCTGGAATAACGATCCCATTGCAGAAAGAAGAGTGATTCCCTGAATGACTACGCACCACAACTTGGGCTGGGAAGCCCTGTTCAGCAATCCAGGAATGTGGGAGCTGTAACAGCCAATTTCTATTGATATAGGCTATGTAGGCTAGATTTGAATTAGAAAACCAAAGAAGTAACACTTCCTATTCCTCAGCTGACTCTCCAGAGAGGCCCCCCTCTGCCTGCATGTTTCAAGTCTTTCAAAATTAAATCTCATTTAAAAGAACTATTTAATAATAATGCTTGGAAATTATCTATAAAACATTTCAGTCCGAGAAAAGAAAAGGAAGTCAGGCTGCGCATCTTTTAAATTTGCTAGCTGAACTGTTTTTAGGAAGTAAAATTTATTTGCATGCACTCTATGATATGCCACTATTCTTATTCGAAACATTTTACTATTCATATTCAAAAATATGTAGTTTAACTAAACAAGAGAGGCAGAGAGTATCTATTTTCCTGTTACTGTTCAAAACGTTATGCAGTATTAGATAACTGTCATCATGGCACTGGCAGAGCAGTAATTATTGCAGTAACATATCAAGTATAAAATTTTAAAATCTAGGAAAGGCATTCTATAAAAACTGTTTTCATGAGTTGTTTATACTTTGTACACGCAATAGACACATTATTTTTCTCTCCAACTTCACAAACAAAAATGTACTTTCTTCCTCAAATTAAACAAACAAACATATTCAAACACGTGACCAGTTTTAGTTTGAACCTTGAGAAGGGTCCTATCCACTTTTTAATTCCAGTATTTTACATAAGTTATTTATTAGTTTGTATTGTGCCAAATCAATGCAGAGCTCAGTGTGCTAAGCACAAAGCACTAAGCACTGAAGAACAGTATGATCCTGTGCTCAACTGCAAAGCAGCTCAGAGGACACAGTGAAACATCTCTGGGAGCACTGTGGAGAGAAAGCGTATCACATACTCTCTAGCCTCTCATCCCAAAAACACAACTGCATCTGTCAAAAAAAATAAAAAAGGTCTCGTCTTGTTGAATTAATTATTCCCAGTTCAACTATCATTCAATTTTTAAGCAATAAATGGTTGTAGTCAAAATCTAAGACCTAAGACAGACGTAACAGGCAGAGAGGAAGCACCTTCCACTACAGCCAAGATGACTTGAATACCCAGTATCACTTTAAAACGTCTCATTTGTCTTTCAAGATTCCCCTTTTTTGTTCTTATCAAAACATGAAGCCTACGGTCCAGATAAAAGGATTTGTGTGAGCGTATCCCTTCTGCCCCGCAAAGGAAAGTGAAACAGCACAAAACCCAGGAGTTCACTGCAGGCACACCACCTTCATAAGTCTGCCATCTGTTGAAAGCTTTAGCAAATACTGCACCATGATACCCAAATTGACAGTGCAATACTTTAAAATTGAAAAAGATTTGTGATTCTCATCTCAGGCCTCCTGGAGTCTACCTGCAAAACACAGTGCATGCAGCTGCGCTCCAGCACAAGTCAACGTCGCTACCCTGTGCCCATCTTCGTCAGCCCAAAAATATCCAAGATATTTCAACACTGTGAAAAAGACAACCCTAAAACTCTAATTTATACCCACAGAATGTGCTAATTATGCATAATTTAAACTACAACTTCTCCACTCTTACAGGCATTGTTCCATCTTGGTCTAAACATACTAGCAGTGAAATGAAATGGTGAACAACTGTGTTTATTAAGTGTGGGGGGTAAACATGGCAGATTTCAGGAAAAGAATAAATACACCAGGTTTTAGGCTTCCAAGTGATCCACCAGTAGTAAATTAAGAGCAGGACCATGCTGGCAGGGGACTGCCTGGCTCCTCTGACAGGAAAGCCAGGACCACCTTCCACAACAGATGCGAGACAGAAGGCACAACACAAAATAACCTGATTGGGTCTTATTAGATCTAAATCGCTGGTCCATCCCCAGTTATTATTCTGTCAGGAAGTCTTTACAGAAGTTAACAACATTACAGCTTCATTCAGAAATAAATGCATTTACCACAGAGATCAAAAGTAAGATACTAATGTTTTACTGTGTTAGTTGCAGCAAAAAGATCAACGGAAACTGATGCTCTGAGGTAAGACAGCAAAGAAACCCCCCCAAAATGCAATACTGTGTAACAAGGAGGATTACCAGATATACAGACTTCAAGTACAGCATAAAAACAGAATAAGATAAAAATGTCTACAGTCCAAGTGTGTAAAATTAACAAATGAATATGTCACATCTGAGCAGAAGACTAGAAAATAATAGTGAGATGGTCTTCAACACCAAAGGACTTGGGGTTTGAATTGGCATTTTAAAAAACAGTTTTTACTCATTAAACTGGTGTGAGAAACTGTGTAAAAGCAGCAAAGAAACATATGTTAAATTTTCACATTTGCATACTTGTTGACATCACATGAGTAATGTGAGGAAAAAATATTTCCAATCAATTTGTGACAACGCTGAAGTAATTTTTGTTAAAGACATGCCATAGGCCAGAGTCCCCCCCTCCCTGCCCATACAATTAGATTACACATTCATCTACGGCCTGATGAGACATTCATTAATAAATAAATAAATAAGTTACTGTCTAGCTCTTAGAGCTACAATGCTCATTCTGCTAAGCTGGGGTGTTTTGCCTGAAGTTTCTGCTCCTATTGAACACGGCATTCATACATCCTACAAGTATCTACTGAACTCCAAAGAGAAGAACCATTTAATCAGTTCTAGCCAACCAGTTACCAGAGTATGACTAGGAAATAACCAGTAATCACACTGTGGAATGTGCTGCGGAAATGACCTTTTTCCATGTTAAGGTGGGAAGATGCAGTTAGGTTAAGGAGAATTAAAACCAAAGCCTTGCAGCAGTACATCCACTGATGAAAACTATGTGGTAAACTCCCTCAATTCCAAATGAAAAGATTAAGACAATACCTAGGTTTCCATGAAAGACAGTGAAAACCTGAAAGCACCAAGATGTTCACCTTATCTGGTTTTGGTATCTAACTTAGGTCACGCTCCCTGCAATGCCCCCGGCAAGCTTCATTGCATATATGTAGGGTACTCAACTGGCTGTTCAGATGAACATATGCCTACAGAAGAAGGGCTCAAGTTATTATCACAAAGTCTTTCAGGAAATAATTTGTCCATAAGGGGTAAAACAGTAGTGTCTTTGGTTTGTTCCATAAGAAGACATATAACGAGAAAGTTTCAATCTAAGACTGAACTTCAAGCACTGAGTTTGGTTTATCATTACTTCTAATGAGACAAAGATCAAAAGAATAGCCACATTTTTCCACAAAGTTAAAAGGCCAGGCTTAGAAGAGTATGGAAGTGCAATGAATTAGCTTCTGCTGTCTCTTGAAAGCTGCTCAGAATACTTGCCAGAAGCAGGCAACTACTAGACACAGCTTCATGCAGTTGAAAAGCACAGTTGCTTTCATTGTTTTATTACCCACATATCATAACTAAAAATACACGTAATTTAACTGAGGGTACAGTGGTGTATAGCCATTATCCAGGGAGTGGTAACATCAATGTGATGGAGAAAGAGCCTGAAGCCCCCCAGCTGCGGCAGCATGTCAAAGCACAGTTCAGGTACTGTGCTTGCCTTCTGCAGCGCTGACAGGCAGCTTACTACTCTGATAAGCAACTGCTGCCTCTCCACCACAAAATCTACGACAGTGAACAACTGCACAACACAGAACCATCCCTAGATGCTACCACCTCCTCTGCCAGCAATAGGTATTATGCTGTTAACATCTGATGCTGGATGTAAAAAGCAAACAAACACACCAAAGTATCTATAATGGGAATGTTCCAGATCTGAGCATCACCAAGACAGATTTAACATGTTTGGATTGTTAAGACTTAATTTTTTAAAACTATTAATGTATGGGAAGTTCTGCATATGACACACCATCAGGTTATCTTTTGGGTTTTTAAATACAATGAAAACTGGTAAATCAATATCCATACATAATTTTTAGTTTGTGTGAAGAACAGTGAAGCAGCTGAACAACATTTAAAAGTAGCTCCATAGAAAAGATCTTAGATGTTCCGCTTTGTTTCAGGAGACTTGCAGTATTCCAAAATCACTGCTCTGATCTATGCAGAAAAACAGTGCTTTTTTGTTTCCAAAAAGGTATATAGACTTCAATTCAGATCCAGAGGCTCCTGGGAATCTCATTTAGTGGCCAAAATATAAACCTTATTCTTGGAAACAAGAAAAAGTAGCACTGAATCCATATTTTAAATGTAATACCACAGCTAAAAACAACTCAATTTTGGAGTTTAACAAACTTTCTTGAATCTATTCATCCAGTACTTTAAAAATTGCTATGAAGCTCTTGATGGCAAGCTGGTTTTGGCAAGTTCCAACTAACATTGGCAAATTTTAAAATTTTTCAATTTTTTCCCCCCAGAAAGTTTCCTATCTGTAATAGAGAGGTATGCCAAACCACTTTCTCCCCTCTCTGATCATACTGACAGTCATTTTCCTCTCTCTCTCCCTCTCCCCATATATGTCTATATAATTTTTCCCTGTATGTTCATTTTTAATGTATTTTTTCATATGTAAAAACATATAATCATTTCCTATACATCTCATCTGAGATCTAGGTGATGCAGTCTGCTGTTAATTATCCACAACAAGAGAGGCCTGGGACAAGAGACCAGGAGAAGTGCTTTGCGGCACAAAGCCAGACCCGACAGCATCACCAGTGCACACCTCTGCTCAACTTCCCAGAACAGCAGGAAGGGCAATTTGGATGCAGCATCAAACTCAAGCTATACCCAAGAACTTAGCTACACTTTTTTATTTGCTTAGGCAGCTACGTTAACAACGGCCTCAACGTTACAGTGATTTATCTGCACACACACCCCTAGTGCATCAGCTCTCCACTGTGTTTCACCTACACATAATTTACATTTTGGTTTGTTTAGCCTGAGGCCAGACGACTGCTTTTTACGAGAGCCTTTAATCATGCCAGTCTACTGGGTTTTTCCAGCTCAAAACATGATCTACTTTAATGTTAGTGCTCTGTATCCTATCAACAATGCGATCGGTTTTCTGAGAAACACCTGGGTAGGAAACGAAACCCAAACACTGGTCTGAGGAAACAGTATGTCCCAAAGGAGATACTTACTCGCTGTTTGTTTGGCTACATGCACTGCCTTTTCTGAGAGCTCCTATCACAGCCCTGCAAACTCAGGCAGCATAAAGCCTATGTATTTTACATTATTCATATCCACTTACTTCTTCCTCTGTAGGCAGCAGAGAACATTCTCCTTGTATGCATCTAAATACTTGGAGCTTATACCCAGTGCTATAATGAACAGTGCCCTCAGTGCCTTCTGCTAGGCTGACAGTACTTTCTGAATAAACTGATCTTCCTCCTCATTACAGATAGGGAAAGCCTTCTCCTACCACAATTCTGGAAAAGTACTCATCACCTCTAGCTCTCTTCCACTTGATTGCTTGCACCACGTCCTGAAAATTTGGCTTGTTAATTCTGATCACCCTCCCCTTGGTTATGTACATGGCTTCAAGTGTTAAAAACAGTTGTAACCTAGTAAGTGCACTTTTACTCTAATTCCATTAGAAATAACAGCAGGATTTTTTTTCCAGTTCACCCATACACTTGCAACTCACAAATTCTTTTTGCATCATAATTTCACATACTCTTACTACTTAATCTCCTGTAGACTTCAAGTGTCTGCATAGCTATCTCCAGCAGCACATTAACTTATATATAGATATATATATATACTTATATATATATATATATATATGCACCAGTATATAACTAAACATTGAATAGGTATCTAGTATCCATTAATATTTTGACAAATATCAGAGACACATGGTGTGGTTGTGTCTGCAGTCTCTCCCACAAGCACTTAATTGCAAGGTTTCACATATTCTCTTCTGCTAAGGATGTCTTGGTTTGTGCTAGGATGTTATGCTGCACAGTGTTTCCCACTTTCATCTGACTCTGGCTGAATTTCATATTCATTTTTGTCTCAGTTTGTAGAAATTACTGCAGATCCAAAGCACTGCAAAATTGAAACACTCTTCTGTAGACTCCATCTTGAATGGGATAGTTTCCATTGATTTCCAAATATTTTATCAAAAGGTAGATTTTCTTGACGACCTTTAAGGTTTCAAATAAAAATCTTTGTCCTTTAAGCACCTCTGTTTTGCACATATATTCCTCAAAAACGTTTTCCGGTAGAATTTCATAGGCTTCCTAGTCCATCGTTAAGAAAGGAGTACGGCTTGCACACCTGAAAATTTATCTGTATTCTTCCGGCTGTATTTGTTGTGTAGCAAAATAGTATACCTTCCTGAAAACCTAGTTCTCTTTCGCCACTAGAGCTACAGCGTTATGCCCACAACATTCCTATGTGAAAGCTGCTGAACATCTCAAATGCACCATCAGCTGCAATCCTCAGAAATAAGACTACCCTACTTGACAGATGCAAAAGAAGAGAGAAACATCCTGAAATTAACTAACTTTGTATTTTCACTGTTTATTTTGCTTCCCAGTACTCTGCGCCTCCCCTTTCCTCAGATGCCACCTACCCCTTCTTAATAGATTGCACAATTCTGTAGCCTCCTCTCCTATCTTCTTACCTCCCCCAAACTAATGTCACCAACCTAGAAAGCTACATCACTGAGATACACCATTCCTGAAGTCATGTTATAGACAGTTCTTTGCTTTCTATGCAGGCTGAAAGACTGTGTCCCCTTCCCTCTCCCCTGCACCCAACAGCCAGGATGCGGAGGCTCACTCCAGGCTCGCCATACTGATGCTGATGGACATCTTTTCTCATCAGGGATGAGTTTGCCATAGCAGAGGAAGCAAGACAAGCTCTTTGGGCGCTCTGGTGACCTGCAGAGACCACAGGCAGTAAAACACCTCTATCATGTAATTCTCAGGGCTGTCCAATGCAAAGCCAGTCTGCTGCTCAGGTAGCCTTTGCCTTTTTTGCCTCCTCATTGAGAGAGAGCAAGCTGTTTACACTGAAATAGCCGAATTCTTTTCCATACAAACAGAAAAGAAGGCTGAGTTAACCCAACCACCCACTGACACTGACACTGAAGACCAAAAACATCCTCTTCTCACTACTCTCTTATTTCTTCTCCCCTTCCCAGCTAATGGCTTAGAAAATTAACCCAACCAAAGAAGTGAACAGTTTTCTGCTTGATGAGTGAGCTGAATCAGCCTGCCAAGGGCAAGAGCAGCCACACACGAGCTGCAAGAAGCAGGAGTGCTCATTTTGGCGGTCCTGGACTGCCAACACAGCTCTGCCCACACCTTCAATTCCTTCTCCTAGCTAGAATCTCAAACTTGGCATTTTATGAAAATATGTGTATTTTAAGGTAACCTCTAACTAGCTTCCTGGGCTTAAACTATAAACTATTCCACTTACCATAACTGTAAAATATATGCTGAATGGCAGCTACAAAAAATAGTTACATGACAAAACACATTTTAAAGTGTAATCTGAGACTTTTATAAAAACACACTAAGTTCCACCTCTTCTTGATAATAAAGGTGCTAACCTTGGTCTTCCCTGCTTCTTTCAATCGGATAGCAATGGGTTTTTACATGGTTTTTTTCCCCTGGTATATAATTTGCTATAGGTAATGAGTTTAATGCAATGCATCCTACCCTGGCAGTAAGCAGAGCTAGCAGCATGGAGCTATCTTAGGGAGGGTCACTGGCAGACACCAAATCACAGACACAGTCCTTAGTAAAATACACGCTTTAAAGCTATACACATGCCACAGCATTACCAGCAGGCAGTACCTAGCTGAGCAGCTAGTATATGACATGCCTTTACAGACTAAAAATGCTTGTTACATATGACAGAAGGCTGCTTTCAAATCCTATACCAGGAGAAACCAAGACTGACACTGACCCATGACACTGCAAACACTGGGTTTCACTGCTCACCATTTGCCACTTGTCACCCACCGTACTCAAAGGGAAGGTTAATTTGCAAAATCTGCCAGTGACTGAAATGTTTTAAAACCATGTATGAAGAAAAAATGCATTTATATTTATACACCAACAGAAGAACAGTGACTGGCTTCTAACCATTGCCTTGGCAGCACGCATAGACTGTTGAGAACATTGCTGCTGTACAACCGGTGCTTCAGCACTGCTTGCCTACAGCACAGGCAGATGACACCATCTCAAGCTACACTACCTTGAGAGGCTACCACATTCAACAACACTTCACGGTGGTCTTTTAGATGGGAGAATTTCTCCTTCCCATGGTGAGATGCACTACTGAGACCTGCAGGTGCTTCCAGCCCGCTTCAGTGCAAAGCCAGCCAGGTCACCTTTCATCAGCTTCAGCAGCAACTGGAGCCACAACAGCTTACGTTGCACAGATGCCAGCAAGGGGTTACCATGGCTCTGTTGTAGTAATAGCTCCAAGCAGTGGAGTAATATTATCTTGAAATATTACAGCTGTTCCTAAAGCAAGTGCCTGCCCTGGAACAGAAAGAACTTCTCCCTGTCTACAGCAGCACCAGGAGAAGAGAGAGAAGGGGGAGGAAGCATGAATGTATACAGCCAGCTCCTCAAGGATGAGTTGGACTCAGATTAGCACCGACCGGACATGCAATGCCCATCAGTCCCACAAAGAAAGCACAACCCAACTTCATTTTCATTCCTATGATGAAAACAGTATTTATGAGTCTCTGGCTCCTAGAAGGACCCATGTTTTTGCCAGTCGCTTTCACAGCTCTTCTCAGGAAGTGTAGGTTTAATATCTTTATTAATATGGTGGATGGCTCCACAACATTGAAGATTACCAGGAATCACTCTTACTGAAACCTAAAGCCCTGTCTTCAAAGCCGTAGAATGACAGAACAGATTAGTATCTCACTTGTCGCAATGCGGAGTGAAGAACTGGAAGAGAAGGACCCTGGCTGATACCACAGACAGGCTGGAGGATCGCATTGCTGATCTGCTTTGTAAGGGTCACAGTTAATGTTGCGCAAATAATATTTTTTTTTCTTTTTTTACAGCACATCATGTTTAAACTGAGTTGCACGTAATTACTCAAATAAAGATTGTATCCTTCCTTCCCGCTCAGTGCCTGCTCCAGTTACGTTTTTAAACTCTGTTAAGAACAAACTCCATAACTGGAGGTTGGTAGGATGCTCTGAAGAGCTCCCTTCCAGGTTTCATAAACTGGCAGATTGCCACAGGAATATGTCCATGTACCTACGGGCTGACGGGGTAGCCAACTGGTAACAGACAGAAATCCAGCCATCCACTTGGAAAGCCCCTGAGCTGATCCTGCCCAGCCTTTTGGCACACCCGTACGGCAACCCATAAACAAGAAAGAGCTGAAGGATTTGGGTTCAGAGTGCAGCTGTGGCAGTTTCTACCATACACTGACTCTCCCTCCTCCTGTAAAAGGCTCAAGGTTTTGGAGAGAAGACTTGTCATGTTTAGAGGCCAGTGGTCTCAGACTTGGCAGCGAAATGTTTTCTCAATTTCATCACAAGTTTCCTGTTGGAACGAACAGTCAAAGACTGACTACTACCAATACTCCTGGCTGGCAGATCATCTCAACGGCAAACTGAAATAATGAACATTATCACAAAATAATAGAACAGTAGATTTCTAGGAGCCACAATCAATCATTAAACAGAGAATTAGTCTCAAGAGGGAAGAGGAGAAAACAAGGATGAAGAGACAAGCAACAATGAGTCACCTCAGGAATCTTACTGGGATCATATGGAATGAGAAAATTGAGGATGGATTTCACTGAGTGTCTGTCTAAAAATTAATGGTGGAAAGTAATTTGTATGACTGATTATGAAATGATAGCATTTTCTTCTGGAGAGAGTAAGTTCTGAAAATATCAGAATAAAGCCAACAGACCTCAGAAGTCAAAACAAATTCAGGGAACTGGTGGAAAGAGTTTAGTCAAAAAACAGCCTGAAGGAAAAAAAGTACAAGACAAACATCGGATAATTCAGGCTATATTAAAAAAAAAACCTCAATGGCAAATATCAATGGAAGACAGCCAGGAAATAATAAGAGGTTACTCTGGCTGCATCAAAAATTCCTCACTGATCCAAGAAAAAGGTGCAACAACAAAGAAGTAAAGGCACAATACAACATAAAGGAACAGCATTAAGACAACCATGCAGGTGACAAATGCAGAAAGGCTCAAGTGCCAAACAAGTTTAAATGAGCAACGACATAAATAAGGCAGCAAGAATGAAGCCTATACCACCAAAGAACTGAAGGTCCACTATTCAATACAAGAAGTGTGCAAAGCAAAGAGAAGGTAGGAAAGTCTGAACTCTCGGTGCATGCTTTGATTCTACCTCCTCAAAACAGCAAAAAAAAAGCATTCATACTTAGATACAACAGGAATACACAGAACAGGAGGAAACAAATGGGTGAAAGAACAGCTTAATAAGACAGCTGTACCATGGGGAGGGGGCTGGAGCACACTGCCTCAAGAGTGCTAAGAAATGAGCCAAAATATTTTCTGAACTTCGAAGAACTTAAGTCTAGTACATGTCTTTTGGAAATAAAAGAGGAAGGGGCCCAAGGATTTACGCACCGCTCAGAAATAAAAAGTTCCACTTTTTCGGACCAGATGAGCCATAGCTCCATTTCTCAAGAACAGATCGTATGAACGCTACTTCAGCAAAATCAAAATCCGTTCTGATAGAAGAGCTGGCGCTGCGAGAAACGGGGAAAGCAGACACTGACCTCAGCATAAATCATCCTGGTCTCCATCAAGAGAGGCATCCAGTGTCTGTCCTGGCTGCATGTTGTGGTGCCCCACGCATGGCAGCTTGAGGCCCCTTTTGGTGCTCAGCGTGGCCGCAGCATCAGCAGATGCTGTGACCAGTCTGATGGTACCAGGTGGTGTCCATTTGGATTTCAGCATGGAGTCCGCAGTATGTCCATTACTTCTCCAGTGACCCTGCTCTGCAAAAGCTGGACCCTGTACTCTTGAACGCCTGGACAATGCAGGTATGAGGAGGAAAAAAGGTTTTTCTAAAACCTATACCCCTCCTCCCCCAGTTCAGAATTGCTTTCCTATATGTATTTTGGAGGCTGGGTCATTGCCTTTGAATGCTTTGCAATTCCAGAGCTGCAGATGACACAATGTCAACTTTGACATGAACTTTTATGCAGTTCCTTCATTCCTTCTGAGCCAGTTTCTCTGCAGAGGTCATGAATGCTGCTTGACTGCATAAAAGTGCACCGAATGGCGCAGGCTCAAGCAACATCAGACAGCTGAGGCCTCCAGGAAAAGCAGTTTTCAAGGGTATTCTATTAGTTTCACCCTTCTAAACTTTGGGGTCCAGCAGATGACAACTAAGCATCTGCCTGAACCATGAAGTTTCCATTCCAAAACAGGCAGTTACGATGCCGGTCCCTGGAAATAATCACCCACTGGCTTTGAGATTGCTGCTTATGTTGGGTGAGAAGTTCTGCAGAGGGGACCAAGGTGGAAGAACTCAAGGTACTTCTCTAAGAAAGGAAAACAAAACAACAGCAACTACCCCAACCAAAAGGTAGTCTTTACATGCACAGGTGGAAGTATATGTACAGAAATTCTCAGCACACATAAATTGATCCTGCAAAACTTCATGCACAGTATTCCTCCTCATATTACTGCGATTTTCACCCACAGGTCAATTGCACACAATTTGATATCATCAGACCTACCAACTGCCATATGTCTGCCAGCCCTATCACATCTGTCTGCAGAACTCTCACACATCTGGCTAACCTGCTAGTAGGCTTTAAGCATTTGCCAGCTATTTCTCCCCTTAGATGACAGAGACATGCTCAGTAAACAGCTGGAGGTATTCTCTCGCTGCTCCCCAAACTGGATCACAGCCAAGCAGGATTAGCCAAGACCCCCAGTTACTCAACATTTCCACCCAGCTACAGCTCCAGATAAGCTCAAGCACCCAGCTGCAAGCTGCAGTTCATGCATAACAACTTTGCTGAGCTTTGAGTCCTCTCTCAAACTGCCCTGGGGATAGTCCACTACCCAAATATATGTATTTTACAACTTTACAGATAATTTCCTTGACTCCAAACTGGAAGTTTCCAGAAATATTTTCTTTTGAAATGCAGGTCATTTAAAAAAACAACAACAACAAAAAACCAGCAACAAACAACCCTAGTTTCAATATCCTCCCGCAGTTTTTTTATTGTGAGAATACTTTCCAAAAATAAAGAATTTCATCCAACAGAAGGAAGATATTTGAAAACCTGGCTAACAAAGGGTTGCTCCACAGAAAAACTAACCAACCAAAAAACCCAGCAGCAATAAAATCTTGCAGTCATGAAGCTATACTACCAAATATTTGACTAGCAGTCTAGAAAATTTTAAAGCTAACTCTCGAAATTGCTTCTACTTGCTGGTCTTTGAAAGGAAGAAACCAGATATTGACCAAAAGGGATGAAAAGTATTTGATTCCATACTGATGGCTGATGTTTGGTGGAAAAATCACTAGTGTTGCATTTCTTCATAATTAAAACAGGGAAAATAAGCAAATCACTTGTCGTGCAGTCTTTGACTGAGCACTTTTTAATTCTAAATCAAAATTTAAAGGACGTAAGCATCAAAAAGACTGCAGTTCTACCATGTGTGGGACATAATCCAGACTGGCCGTTTTGTTCTTACCCATTACAAATGCATTTCTATACAGTACATATTCAATTCAGAATAGGTTAGCTTACATTTGGCTTACAGTTGGAAATAGTAAAGTCTATTTTCTCAGTTTTGTAAGTAGGTGTTACTAGAATAATCCACACTGGATTCCGTTTTTAAGTTAACTTCATTGATACTTCATAGATAGGCAAGTCAGGAAATACAGAATGTAAGTCCATGTCATATTGTCAAGATGCAGTTGCTGCAGCAGAACAGTGAACAGTCAAATGGGAGGCTTCAACAGGCCACGGACAGGTTTTAAGAGGCCAGGAATTGGAGGAAGGGGTAAAAAGAAGAGATGGGAGGAAGAAGAGGGGTGGGGGAAGATGGAAAAAACCAAAACCAGATGGGTTCTTGGCAGCCAAACAATTTAAGCTTCCAGAGTTAGCATCAAGGCTTATGCTTCAATAAGATAATGTACCCCAACACCACATACTTATTAACATAGCTGAATGAGTCCACACCTGACCCCAGCTACCAGAGCACAATTCACATCACTCAAACCCTTTGGGATTACCATCAGTGGCATACCAAGCATATCAAGGAAGTACTTAAAACTGTCAGCTTGTGACCAAAAGGAAAAAGATAGTGAGGACGGACTCAGTGGTTTACAATTTAAAAATACTGGTGAGCTCTATGCAAGAACTTTAGGCATGGAGGTAGTTTCGCTAAGGAGAGTTTCAGAAAACTTTTTTCCAAAATATAACCAGTGGTAAGGCATTTCACCTAAACATCCTCTGTAATAACAGTGAAAAAAAATAACCTTCAAAATGTACTCAAAAGTGTTTTATTAAATATAAACACTACTTTGCCTATTGCTCAGGTTCAAACTACTGCCTGAGCAGCACTTTTAATTTCTTCTCAGTGACATTTTGAAGAATTCTGATCAAACTGCTTGAGAACACAGAAAATGTTATTAAAAAGACTTATGCAACTTTAACATGTTTTTCATTTATCAGTTAAATATAAAAATATTAATATTCAGCAAATATTTGTATTTAAGAGGCTGTTTACACACTATTTGAAATCAGCTTGAGTTATTTACACAGTATTAATGGATCTGATCTCAAGCCACAAAGCTACACACACACTGCAACTGTTATGCTGCTATTCCATTCTTCATTTATTGACTTCATCATCCCTTCTTCATTTTCTGTTTGTAACCAGGAAAAAATAAATTAATCTTCAATTACTCTGGAAACTCTTAAGAGCAGATTCCAATATAAGAAGCAGTAGTCCGCTCAGCATGTGAGTAACAAATCACAGAGAGCAAGTGATCTGCTGTGCTGAACCTTAACCTAAACAAGACCCTTACCTGCAGAAACAAGGGAAAAAGAGACTTATTTTTTTTTTAATGTCTGTGACTTCTTCAGCCCACCAGCATTAGGTGTACTAACTGGTGATGAAATGTTAGTACATATGGGGGGGGGGGGGGGTTTAAGACTCCTCCAAAGATATTGTACAAGTTGCCTGAAGTACCAGCTGATGGAAAAAACCTACTGAGATTCCTTTACTCTTTTTCCCAAACTATGTATTTCTTTTTATCAGCTTACATACACAAATCAGTTTATGCTTCCCCGTTTCATGTGTTATACATGGAAAAGAAAGGCTGAACACATCAGAATTTTTCAGACACAACCACTACAGCTTAACAATGCATAATGATGCATTATGAAACTATAATTTTATGTTACACAACACTTTTAAATGATAAATTAAGATTATGCATCAAACTATACTCTTTCAGCATGCATACACTTTTTCCAAATAAATGTTAATTCAAGTTTCTGAATAACAGTGCAAAGTATGAGGGAAGACTGTATTAAACTTGCAATGAATAAAAATTAAAGTGAAAAGAAAGACCACACTTGTAATTCATTATTGAACAATACTGTGTCTATATTAACTGTTCCCTTAAAATTTAAAAGAAAAAAAAATTGAGTTCTCCCTAAAAATTGTTTAAATCAGTGGGCTTACAAATAACTACACTTTTGTGGTAGAATGATAGCCAAATCATAGTTGCAAAACAGGCTGTTTGTAAAAGTCTTTATTGTTTGGATGAGAGGTTAGCACAAGTCACGTGAGAGTGTGGCTAACAACAAAACTGCCTCTTTCCCACCCTTAAATTTCAGTAAGATTCAGCAACACATGGAAGAAACCAATCCCTGCACAAAGTGATCTTCCACCTGACATACAAAAACAGTCCACCTTATTTTCAGTTTGTTATCCTGAGTCCTGCATAAACCACAAATACTTGATATTGAACACAGATGACTGACACAAAAAAGACATTCCCTCTGAAAATCTCTGCCCACTTTATCTCTGTAGTAAGTTAGCTGTATGCCACCTCAGTTTTCTTCCAATGGTATAACATACACTTTGACAAACCAGAGGGCACTGGAAATGGTTTATCTGTAGAGGTTGGGAACCTCCATCACTGGAGGTTTTCAAGATCAGATAGATAAAGCCAAGGCCAACCTGATCTACTGTTCATGATGGACCCACTTCAAGCAAAACTGTTGGATCACATGACCTCCAGGGGTCCCCTCTAACCAACATTTCAATGATTTTATAAACTATTTCCGAAGAATGTGTTTAAACTGTTTTCCTTATCTTCATCACATACAGCTTGTCAGTATCCTGCTCCTCCACACCAAAGCCAGTTGGTCCTACTTTCATATGTCCCTTCCATCATACATTAAGTTTCTCTACAGGGCTGTTCCAAGAAGAAAAGTCAACTCAAGAAGACAGGAGACACCAGAGAAGAGGTTCAAATCTCCTCTTCCACTGAACAGCTGCTGGGAACCTCATCCTGAACACGCACTGGGAAAGGGTTTCCCAAAAGGCTAAGCACTGAATGTCCTTCAGACCTCTCTCATGCTTAGCAGACAGGCTAAAACAGAGAAAAGGAACAAAATCAATTAGTTACCATTAAAGAAAAGAGGGGCACCACAGAGCACTCTCTCCCATGACCAGAACAAGAAGCTTCATGTACCTCTGTCATATTATATTAGTATCATGTGAAAAGTATCTGCAAAAGTTTCTGCCTTGAAAGAACAGATTAGAAACAGATCTCAAAAGAAAAAGCACACATATACACAAATCTCTGTTTAGTGCAAGATTTGCAATTGCATCAGCAGCTGGTTGCATTAAAACCAAAAATATATGAACCATAACTGTCTATTTAAATATAAAAAATAATTTTTGTTAGGAATACCATTTTTTACTCTCAACCTGACTCAAGATTTTACTCTAAATCTTTCACTCAAGTTATAATACCCTACTTCATCTTCCAAATTACTAATGCGACTTGGTCCTATGTTATTTAGAAAACATATTAATTAAGTTTTTAAAACTTCCTTTTATTAGTATGTTACAAGAAGAGAGCTTGTCAGCATGGCACCAGGCATTCACAGCTCAGGATTTCACTGTCATCTCAAAAAGCCAACCCTGCTTCATTCCCTCCTCAGCAGGGTTTTACCAGAGGGTTGGAGTCAAGTCCTGGGATTATACTTAGTACTAAATATGAAGTATTTATAAATCTGTATTAAGTATATTAAATGTTTAATACACGCTTTAACAAAGGGTCATTTGTTATGGGTTTTAGTGCAGTAGTTAGACAAAACACTGTCTTTAACACCTTCAACTGGTGTGCTTACTGCCATATATAATACACACTCTTCATGCCTGTAACCTATTTAATAACAGACATTAATTATTTATTAGCCCACTATAAACAATTTATAAACATATTCTTACTATAAAGCATGACTGGACTGGCCCTTACTTTCACAACAAAAGAGTCTGCAGTATTTTAACTGCTGCATTAATAAGTAAACCCTACTTACACAGCATTTAACAGTGATACACGTCGTGTGATCTGAAAGTACAACCAAACAGTATGACCTATCATTTATCTCAGAATTCAGTAATATGCAGTGGATTTCCCAAAAACTTATGTGAATTGGTTACAATGCCACTGGAAGCAAAACTAGGATCCTGTTTAGGGGCAATAAAAGAAGATCTTTATACCTGTCATGCAACTATTGGATAAATCTAGTTTTTCACCTTGGGCACCTAACTACCTGGATTTGTGAGGCAGCTACAGGAGGTGCTACGCAGGTGGGCTGCCTGGGTGTCCCATCACCAAAGGCAAATTTTAATTCCAAATTCCTGGCAGCAGCTTGTCCATAATGCTAAATTCTTCTGAAAATCCCAGTCCCCAGTTCCATGATCGGCACGTGCTATTTCAGGTACGCAGCTAAGATGCTGAGTTGGTACACATACTCACATACATCTTCATTGCCCCAACACTGGACTTCTGTTTTCCTCCACACCGTTTAAGAAGTCTTTCCTGCTTTTCCGGGTAACTTGCCGTTGACACAAACAATCTCCAGATCCAGCAGCTCAGCACCAGGGTGCTCCCACACAGATACCACTGGATGCTGGAAAGCCTACACGATGACTCTCCTGCCTTTCTGATGACATACAGGTCAGAGAGTCTTAGGAGTACTCTTTTTAACAAGATCATCTCAGCCGAGGCTGCCTTGGACCTCCTGCTTGCTCAGCAGGAATGAAAACATTAGGATAACTGTGTATTTTGCCACTCTAGGTTTTAAACACAGACTTTGGAAATAGTATTGTATGTTAATTCAATGTCAATCTTCATTTTCAGAGTAGCTGTCATTTTATACATTTTTAGTATTAAAATCAGCTATTAGCTTTATTATGTATAAAGCACTCTGACTCCTCCTGGCAACACACTGGCTTGCTTCTACTATAAGTGTTATTCTTCTCATGTGAGAATTGCACCACATTTAAAGCAAATACTTACAGCATAGCAAAATGCAAGAAAAAGTTCCTTAACAGCAAGACGGAAGGAACAACCCTTCCATAAGTCTTCAAGTCCGCTGTTTGCACCTCCTTTCCCTGGGAATTTCCTCCAACTCAATGAGTAAGTAATCAAGCACTTATAAAGCTGTGGTTGAACTTGCAGCATTTTTTTTATTAAACTCAGAATTTTCTTTACAGAAGACATCCTTTCTGAACGATGTTAGGAGATCTAATGTGATCTGAGTGAACTGGTAGAACACCACACCCAAGTTATCAGTGGTGTTACATGTACCACTTCCGTTGCCCATCTTTGAAAGCATGTTCTGTTGGAGAACAACCAACTGGAAAAACAAAAAAACCAAACCCCAGCCCAGATATCAGAAAGAACACAGCATGGCTTCTTAACTCCTTGTTCCCAGCAGTCTGGATTCATTCAGGAAAGAGACACTGCACTAGGGGAAAATAAAAAATCCAACACAAATGCTCACTGTGTAAAATTAATTCATGCAGCTCAAAATTACTCATCTATTTTAAGTCAATTAGAAAATATAAATCACAGTCAAGGCTGCTCTTTGTACATGTGAAAAATGCCTGTCTTAAATAATAAAATGTCCTTTTCAGACCTAAATTACAACTTCTGTGTGCCTTAACACAAAAGCAAAACCAGAAAAAAACCCAAGTTCTTGCCCATATGAAAATCACAGGGAAGCTGACAAAGGAACAACTACTCAATTTGAATAAAAGAGAAGTCAAGAGTTCATAAATGAAGAGAGACTAATCATTGCTTTATAAAATACGTGAGGAAAAAGGAAAACAGAGCAAACACAGGAGACAATACCCATGTACATTCCAGCAAAAGAAAAATAAGGAGAGTACAGGCACTGAGAAATAACTACAGGATGACACAGAACATTTTGCAGCATTTAAGATCCTTGGGCCGAGACAGCATTCGAAGAGCAGATATAGTGGTTACAGCAGCAGGAAAGAACATGGTACTAACGTCGTGACAAAGCTGGGGTGCAAGGAACTTCAACATCCTCTACCGACATCTGTGCTCCTTCTACCGAGGGAAATTAAGTCCTAATAGTGCAGATGTAGGTATGCAGAGCACACAGGCATATTCATAGACAATCATACCTGTATGGGTGATGTAATCTTTCTGTTGCTTACTCAACAAGCCAATTCCACGTGGAATTTGGAGTCACTAAAAAGGCCTTTCCACCCCTCAGGGTGATGAATACAACTTTGCAGCACTTATTTATCCAGCTATCCAGTCCTTTGAAGACTGGTCCCTGGAGGTACGCAGCACTGACTAGCTTTGAAGATGTCCTTAAAACTATAAAACAACAATCATATGTGGGGAAAGAGATGCAGGTATGAGAATCACAACTGAACAAACAAACCTCAGATAAAGATCCGTCAAGTCCAACGTGAAACTCAAGACAAACCCCAGCATGATCAGCATAGTTAAAAGCTGATCATTATTTTGTAATGTGTTCCCTTCACAGTGCTTCTGACCTAAATAATGTCCTTGCTATTTAGAAGATGGCTACTCGGTGGTTCCTTGTTGCTCTCTCTCCAACAGACCTCAAGCCTTGCTGTGATAATCACAGTAAAAGGCAAAGGGAGTGCAACCTAAAACCCTGGGACTCAGCTGTCCTCCGCCCCAAAGAAAATGACAGAGGTCCAAGACCTAAAAAGATATGCCCTTGAAAACAGTATAAGGGACATGAGGTATGTAAGCCTGTAATTGCATCAATCAAGAAACTTCAACAGATGCAGAGATGCACTTGGAAACACACTAATCTCTAGTGTTTTCTGTTCAACTATGCAGTCTCCCTTCATCCCTAGAAATGTGGAAATGGGGGGGAAAAAGGAGTAGTTGGAGATAAGCAAGTCCTTGCTAGGATCAAAGTAAAAGAAGCCTGTGGCCCCAGGAAGCCTACCTTTATAAAATATTTCTAATGGGAATCCTGCAATTTCCCTAACTCTCACTGCAGATGCAATAGCCGCAGAACAGAAAGATAATTCCTAATAAAAGATTTTTTCCAAGATAGACTATGACTGGCATCAGCCATTAGACTGGATTTAAGCCCCATGGGAGTATTGGGATTTGATGATGTGTAAAATCTGACTGGGCCTTTCACCTTCTAGTTCTGAGCATTTGCCTTCTACTAGGCCTTTTACCAAGGCCTCCTCACAATCACAAAAACTGTTTCTACCAACCAGACCTGTTAGTACTAACAAAGGAAAAAAAGGACCTCCTCACAAAGCCGGTACCACAAAACCCTGATCTCCATACACAGATGGTACAGACCCTGCTGGTGCATGGCAAGATAGTCCTGGCTGTTATCAACAGGATCACACATTTCTTGTGCTGCAGTTTTAAAGGCGTGGTACAATTTGTCCCACGCTAGCTAACCGGTGCAGGGCACAGCCCAGCTGCTCACCCGGAGGTATGCGGGACCACTTCAGCTCCATGAAAAGTAAATCCTAAAAGATGGGCGATTCCTATCCTTATTCCCAAAGATCAGTCCCAGGAGAGCACCCTGTCCGTGGCTTGCGGGGGGCTGCTCACAGTAAAACGCGTAGCATACTGCCAGTTTACTTCCAGACTGCACCCCCCAAATCCAAGCAGTTGTGCTCCATTTATCCTTATGTCCTGCCCAAGTTCAAGGTATTGAGACCAAGATCCCCCAAAAGAGAAGAAGGGGAACTCACAGGCCAGCTCCTGCTTCACCTCCCGTCCACACCTGCTGGGGACATCAGGGACAAGCTGCTTCACCAGCACTAGGTGTAGGGCCTCTTTATTTGCAGAAAGGGCGTTTTTTGGGTTTTGCATTCACACAGATGACACTCAAGACCTCCTGGTATTTTTGCTGTATCTTCCTCCCCTTCTCATCATTTATGCACTCCTGTGCTGAGTGCTAAAAGAGCTAGAGGACCTGCTCCTCATGTCCTGTCCATAAAGCTTTCACCTCCATGGCAGGTGGCTTCGTGTTTATACTCTGGCAGCCCTAGCGCTTATCCTCAGACCCATATGAGTTTACACCCTGTAACAGCTTTTAGGCAAGCGAGATGTTTTCTTATGACTACTTGAGAAAGCTGTTTTGGTCAGCACAACAGCTGCAAGTATTCCTCAGGAAACCAAACCTTATACTTCATTTGTTTAATTTTCAAGACAACACTTAAAGTCTAAGTATGAAAAAAAAATCATTGTCATCTCTTCATTTCATTGGGAGGACCACTTACTAAAACAGAGAAAACTGTTTTCTCAGTACCTCTCTCTATTTTAGTAATCTTACCTACTGACTTTAAGAAAAATAAGCCATTGCTTTTTTGCTAAAATCTCACACCATATTCAAGAGGCAGGCAACATTTGCTACTCTTTTTTTGATCACACCTTTGTAGTGAAAGCTTTATTAAACCATTGAAATATTAGAGTATTTTCATTTTTTCTGGAAGCAAAATACAAGATGTAACAATGATTTATTTTTATATTCATCCTTAGACAACATTACTGAAATAATTGTAAGGGAACGCAAAAGTAAAGGTTATCTAGAGGCTGAAATTTCTCATCATTCACCTCAGACCAGAAGGATCTTTCCTGTTTGGAAACTTTGAAGGGTCTCACTCAGAAGCCTATAAAAGAACTTTCTTTAAAATAGTAGAAAAAAATTAAGAGAATGTTATCACTTCTCATTTCAAGATGTGTCAAGCCTTCCCCCCAAAATTGCTGAGGAAGTATTTAGAATTATAGAATCATAAAGGTTGGAAAAGACCTCTAGGATCACCAAGTCCAACCGCCAACCCAACACTACCATGACTCCTAAACCGTGCCCTGAACTACCACGACTACACATCTTTTAAATACCTCCAGGGATGGGGACTCCACCACCTCTCTGGGCAGCCTCTTCCAATGCCTGAGCACTCTTTCAGTAAAGAAATTCTTCCTAATATCCAATCTAAACCTCCCCTGACACAGCTTGAAGCCGCATTTATGTGATTTTTGTTTCAGAAAGTTACTAATCTCTGTTAGAGATTTGATATATCTGCATTGTTCAAGACTGCTGTGTTTAATACACGATGCATCAAACGCCTAGATGACCTATAAAAATGATGTGGGTCTGAACATAACATGGATGATTGATAACATGCTGAAGTGGTATCACCATCCCCAAATCAAGCTAACATGGGAAAAAAAAAAAACCACAACACCACACCAAAACACCCCACCAAACCAAAAAACCCCAAAATACCCCAACCAACCAAAAAAAACCAATCGCTGAACTCTCAAGGTAGTGTTTGTGACTTCAGCCTCAAACTTCAGCGTTCAGTACACTACATTAAGCAAAGAACATGCTTTCCCCCCCCCCTTGTGCCCCCCCCCCCAATCTTTTCCCAGTATTTTTGTGTTAATTCTAAAAACAACTTTTCAGAGCCAACTAGCAGCTCTTCAAGCTGTTGCTTTTCTCTTTCACATGCATTCTTTCACATTTGCAGATAAGAAGGAAAGGTTAGCCCCCTAAAGTGCTTTTTACACTTCGTCCATGGTGAACAATGCATAGAAACTTTTCTATGGGTAGGTGCTGACTTTACAACATCAGGACTTAATTTCAAGCTCAGTAAACTGGAACTGAAGATTATCAGGAGACACTTGGAAACGACTGGTTTCACAGAGCACTCTAGTTCCCCAAATTTGAGTTCAGCTTGACCCACCTGGTACCAGGATGGGTGATTATCTCCCACTTATTCTACACGGGCTAAGGGGTTAGGCTGATGCTTTCATGTGACTGTGCATTCTACATAAATACATACACACAGACACTAAACAATATCTATTTAACTATTTTAAATCTCTGCTGTTTCTCCTAGTGGCCAAGTTGCTATCGAGCTCTGTTGCGCAGCTTCATTCCTGCTCTAGTTATTTCACTCCCCAGGGCTGCCATGAATACAAAAAATGAAATGAAATCACATGGATTGTGATCTTGTCAGATCTCATAAGCAAGATTTGGCATGGTCATTATTAGAATAGGAGATTTCAAATACAAGCATGAAACAAGCCTATGAAACTTTTCGTACACTGAGTTGAAGTCACTTAGTGCAGCTTCCCTGTAACATCTTCCATTCCTTCAAGTATTTTACTTTATTGCTTTTCACATTCAAGAAGGACCACTGGAAAAACTAGTTGTAAAAATGGCAAAAAAAAAAAAAAAGGAGTCAACTGCTCAGTTTATTCAGAGTACCAGCAACTCACACGGCAGTTTAACAGAAGTTCCACAGGAAATTCAGTCAGCAAAATTAAAAAACCTTATTAGGACTTGATTTGCAAAGAAAAAAAGTCAAGAAATGCCCAGACACGATGCCAACAGTGTAATTATATTAGCCTGTTACAAAACTATTGAAAGCAATGAAATTTTGACTGCTGTCATTGTAAGTGTTAAGAAGATCCTGATTAGTATTAGTTAATCTGGCAGTCCCACTGAGAAGCCCCAACACAGACCAACAGCATACCTGAGAGGTGGTTCTGTTGCTCCACAGCTTCTCAGCAGCTTCAGTCACCTTGGAGCACAGAAACTGACAGTACAAAACAACAGCAGCTTACCTGACTCTCCGTGCAAAAGGCACAAAAATCGATTCACATCTAGGGGTACAACATGGAGCCTCTGTCTTTAAAAGGCCCACAGCTTACAGGTTGAGAAGGCCAAGTTTCCAAAAAGATTACACTTCTAAAGAAAAAAGTCTCCACAGTGCTTAGTAAGTATAGACACAAACATTCCTCTGAGTGCTTTGTTTAAAAAAAAAAAAAAAAACACCACAAAACCCAAACAAACCCAACAAACATAACTGGTGCACATGTATTAAATTCTCAGAGATTTATGTCTAAGCAGGGAGTGGTGACTGCCGGATCTCAGGGACAAGCAGAGGAGTAAGGATCAAACAAGTATTCAAAAACCCCGAAACACATTACTATTGTAGGTGCCAGATTTAAGGTTTCAGCTTTGCAAATGACTACTGGAAGGTTCATGGTCCCTAAAGGAATAGTTGGGTGGTGAAGAGATGCTGCAACGGGTTGTGTAGATCTACTGTAGACTTGCCAATACATACTTGTATCCAGCTGGTCCCAATTAATAGGATATATCCTGGCGGTTGCTGGCAGCCTTCAAGCGGCTTTAATTTATGCCACGGACCAGACTGGCAACCAGAGGACTCAAGACAAAGACTCTGCGTAGATGGCATAGAGTCATCTCCCCACTCTGCAGAATTACATCAGGTAGCCAAGTGGATAGGAGTATAACAATGAAATACATTGCCATATATAAACAAACATCTTGGAGGGAACAACGAGAAAAAAGGTAGTATTGACAACTTATGCCCAACAACAAATGCCATTTAATTCTCATTTTAACCTGAGCATGATTTCCACCATCTGCCCCTCTCACCCCCACCTCCCCAGTCCCAGAGAGACACCTCTACAGCATTTGCTAGAATAACTACATTTCACTGAGGCAAATATATGTATAACCAGTAAGCTTAACAGCAACAATAAAATTATCAAAGAAATTTGGAGGAATCATTTGCGTAAAGTTGATAGTAGTCCAGTGTCCCAAACAAAATTACTATTCAAACAAATTATTGTTTTCAACACACAGGAACTGCCCTGCCAGAAAAAAAAAAAAAAAAAAAAAAAAAAGATAGCTTTTAATCTTTAATCTGAAACTTAGTTAGGAAAAGGGAGAAGAACTGATGATAGTAGGATCTCTGAAATTATGGTTAAACAGGTTAAAGTGGTTCTTAAAGGCAAAAGGTTGATACAAAGTATTTTTAGTATTTTCTTTCCAAGTAACATTCATGTAAATTTCATGGAAGGGTAAGGTTGTTCTGAAGCTTGGAAGTGCTGTGTATACAAGATGTGCCAGCAAGTTCAATATTCGGAATATTAAACTTCATCAGACTGTAAGCCAGGCAATCATTAAACAGTAACATTAGTAATAACAGAGGACTCTGCTGCTTAAGACACTTGGAAAAAAGAGGAACATGGAGAATTTCACAGAATTTATATTTCATAGCACAACTTCCCATTTTACGATTCTCTTTTTATTTACTTCTCAGTGTTTAAAGCAGAATATCAATTACATACGTTTTTAATACTAAACACAACCTCTTAAAATAAAGAGGAAGATTAAGTGAGAACATAGCTACAGCAGCATCAGTCAGAGAACAAAGCAATGAAGCTTGTGCAAATACTTCAGAGCAGGACTCAAACTTCCCCCCAATTCTGAAGTGTTCAGATTCCTGGGAATAAGTGCAGGCAATTTGGCAAGCATGGTCATGAATATATTAACTGACAAGAACCATTTCCCCACCCCAGTTAATATATATCGGAGGAAAACTTTGTGTAAAGAGGTTCAAATAGCTATGTATCTCAGGCTAAAAATACCAAGAACTCCCTCAGCTGGAAGTTGTTAGCAGAGCTCTGAAAAAATTAAGGAACCAGGACAGCACAAAATTCTTTCCCTTCCCTGAAGAAAATAAACTGTAGGAAAGTATTCAAAACATAATAAAAGAGGTGACTCACCCCTATCAACATACAGTACACACTGGAAGGAGGGGTGGGGGAACGGGGATGCACACCCAACCGTGAAGCCCTGGTGGGAGGAGAACAGCCATCACCGCTCCCTGCTCCACCAAAGCACGCAGTTCCTGCCCCCGGCGTCAATCTGAAACTGTTACCACAACAGTTTCGTAATACACATAGTCGTCCTGCCCTGAAGGATGACCTGTGGTACTTGAAGGTCTTCAGAGAAAGGTAAATGACCACACCAGTAAGTGATTGCTCCTGGAGCCTTCTGCCCAGGTTAACTCTTCCCTCAAGTAGGATGCTCCTCGAGAATGCTGCAAACTCCCACGCCAGGAACCGAAAGGCTAGAGATATTTTAAATTAACTTCTTAGCCGAGATTTCCAGACCAGGGTTGTATTCTTCATTTCTTATTTATTTTTCAAAATTAAGGTGCTGTAGTCAAATGAGCAAACCCAGACCTAGATGAGCCAGCTTTGTTTTGGTTTGCGGATAGGCACATATACGTCATTGAGCTGTTTCGTTTTTGTGAGCAGCAGGGTATTGAAAAGCAAGCACGATCCACCTGTGTACAACCGCATTCCACACTCAGAGGAGTGAAGAAACCCAGCAGAATAGGTGCATATCAACTATAGAAGAAACATAGCAACTGTGTTGTTTTAGGACACTTAAACCAGCAAACCATCTAAAATGGTATCACATTATTTCATTTTGGATGGAAAATTATTAAAATGCTGGAGGAACTGCACAAAGAGAAATATTTTGTTAAAGCATATCACACAGTCTTACCATTTTGTAATCTCATAATGGAAACTTGTACATCACGTTGGGTCATACCACACTAGAGACACTCAATTGGGTTTGGATTTGTCAGAACCACCTCAGGTAGCTTCTTCCACACAGCATCCAACAGAAGGGTAGGATGCTTCTGTACACTAACGTCTGCACTTACACAGAAGTTCAAAAAAGAAAGAGAATACTGGCACAAGTCTGCTGACCTCCAGCAGACACTGTAGTTGAACATCACTTACATGAATGTCCAAGAGACGGCTGAAATTCACTTAATTTTACAACTGTGTGACATTAAAAAAAATAAAGACAAAAGGAAATTCTGCATTCTGCCACGAAGAAATACTCATATCCCAACCACTCCAGGCAGTGATGTTCTTGGACTCTACATACAGATACAGAACATTAAGAGGCAGAGCATCTTGTGGGCTGGAAAATGACAGTTTACTGAAATTGAAACTTTGAATGTAAGGGGCAAAAAACCCCCTTTGACTACTCTGTAACGATGCCTCAACATGGTAAATGAAGGAATGTCACGGCATAACTCATGGGTTAAATCACATCACTGAATGTTATTTTCTTTCTTTGCTACCAATTTATAGAACTAATTTCTCACTTGTACATGTTGGATCAAAAAACATGCAGAGAGATTCTGGGAAGCTTCCCATGCTAAACAGTGGGTCAGAGGAAAAGGACATGAGAAGCCTGGTCCAAGCAGCACCTCCGAGTGGCCAGGCACATCATATATTATTATGGAATACACAGCATTTTTATCTTATGGTCCTTACAGCCATAAGGCAGGCTGTGGAGCAAATAGAGTTCAAACACAATCTCAATACTTCAGATGGTTTATGTATTATTTCAAAAAGTGGAAGGTCCGACCTGTCCTCTTCGAACATTTATGTTTAGCTGAAATATCTGCTGCTAGCTTAAGAGCACAGGCCTCACTCCGTTCACATTACTCAGTCCCCTGCACGCAGTACATTAACCTTGTCTTTCACAAGGCACGAGTTCTCTACCCATTTGATGTACTTCTACTGCACTCTGTACTCTACATCATATAACACACCTTTCACAAAAGAGCCACAATAAGTAGTAAAGTTAATGGTCAACATGAAAACACATCGCTTTTGCAATGCATATGCTAAGGAATGAGCTAGGAGAGGACCAAGAGGTGAGAAAACAGACCGGCGGCACCATGTACTTCATCCTCTTTTTCATGTTGCTCTCAGTATTTCCCCAGACCGAGGAACGGGACTGTGAAGTTCTCTCACCAACAAAAGGTGCTGCTTTGGACTCCAGCCATGGTACTGTATAAGGTATGGGGGTCTGAGGACACTGTAAGGCCAAATCTGTGAGTACTACCATTCGCTAGAACAAATCAAAAGAGCTGGCGGGGGGGGGCCGACGGGGAGACAGGGGGGCAAAAAAAAAAAACAACCAAAACCACCAAAGAAAAAGGAAAACAAAAAAAAGGATAAACCTCTGGGGCACAAAAGCTTACTCATGTCATTTGGGCTGTGAAAAGGGGAAAAAAAACCTATATCTTTTTTGGATCAGCTGTGTCCATTGCCAGGGGCTATCCAGGGAGACATACTGATGGAAGCTTTTTGGAGAAATCAGAAGCTTGTCTTACCAGACAAGCATTAGGGGAGTTGTACATTCCTAGGCAGAAAAAAAATTTACATATATTGACAGCTTTTGTTGTTTTCAGGTGTTTTCATTGACATCGCTCAAATAAATACTTTGCTTTAAGAAGTCTGGTTGTTGGGTACTCCTGTCATTGCTCCCAAAGAGAAGTAAGTCACAGGTATTGTGCACAAAGTCAGCCTTGGTGAGTTAACTGAAGTTACTACACAACAGACCACCTGCAAGCCACAGGTAGGAAACAGTAAAGTTCGTAGTCAGTACTAAGACAAGGATTCTAGATTTTAGAAGAGCAAACTTCAGGTCCTCAGAGCTCAGTTGTGAGGGATTCCATGGGATGCTTCCATGGAAGACAAAGGAGCTGAGAGTTCTTCAAGAACACTCTCTTAGAAGCACAAAACCAGTTTATCCCCTACAAAGGTAAGGGAAGTAAGTGGAGCAAAAGGCCCCCTGGCTCAATCATGAACTCCTGGGTCTACTCAAATCCGAAAGAGAAGCATACCAGAGATGGAGAAGTGGAAGATTATCCGTTGAGAGCTACAAGGGCATTGCCAGAGCATGCAGAGATGCAGTTAGAAAAGCAAAAGCCCAGCTCAAATTGAAACTGGCCGTAGATGTCAAAAATAACAAGAAAGGTTTCTTCAGGTATGTCAACCACAAGCAGAAAAAGAAGGAAAACATAGGCCCACTGTTAAACAGAATAGAAGAGGCAGTCACCAACAATGCTGAAAAGGCAGAGGTCCTCAACACTTTCTTCACCTCTGTCTTTACCAACACTGTTGGGTCCCAGGCTTCAGGAACGAAATTCCTGGTTGCTCCAAACATAGACCCACCATCAGTGAAGAAAGAGTTAGTATGTGAATTACTACAGGAGCTTGACTCCTACAAATGGGCCCTGACGACATCCACGTGAGGGTGTTGAAAGCTAGCTGACGTCATTGCGAGACCACTCTCCATAATCTTCAAGAAGTCATGGAGAACGGGGGATGTCCCAGAGAACTGGAGGCAGGCAAATGTTACCCCTATCTACAAAAAGGGCTCGAGGGAGGATCCGGGTAACTATAGGCCCATCGGCCTGACTTCAGTCCCTGGGAAAGTTATGGAACAAATCCTCTTGAGGGCCAAATCACAAGTCAAATGAAGCACATGATTGGGAAAAGCTAACATGGCTTCACTAAAGGCAGATCGTGCTTGCCAAACCTGGTGGCCTTCTGTGACAAAGTGACTTGCCTCGTTGACATGGGGCGGGCGGTGGACATTGGCTAGCTGGACTTCTCCAAGGCTTTTGATAGGGTTCCCCATGGCCTCCTTCTGGAGAAATGAATGTGTCTAGGCCATAACAAGTGGTCTGTGCCGTGAGTGGGGAACTGGCTGACAGGCCGCACCCAAAGGGTGGTGGTAAATAGCTCCTTTTCAAACTGGCAACCTGTCACTAGTGGAGTCCCCAGGATCAATACTGGGTCCAATGTTATTCAACATCTTTATAAGTGATCTGGACAAGGGCATCCAGTGTAGCCTAATGAAGTTTGCAGATGACACCAAGTTGAGTGGGGAAGTAGACACTCCAGAAGGGAGAGCTGCTCTGCAGGGAGATCTGGATAGGCTGGAAGAGTGGGCCAGCAAGAACCTTATGAAGTTCTACAAGGACAAGTGTAAGGTCATGCCTTACCTGGGAAAACATAACCCAGGAGTGCAGCACAGACTGGGATCCACCTGGCTGGAGAGCAGCTCTGTGGAAAGGGACCTGAGGGTCCTGGTGGACAGGAAGCTCAACATGAGCGAACAGCGTGCTGCTGCGGCCAAGAAGGCCAACAGGATGCTGGGTTGCATCAAAAAGGGCATCGCCAGCAGAGAGAAAGAGTCATTATCCCACTCTACTCAGCGCTTGTCAGGCCACACCTGGAGCACTGTGCTCAGCTCTGGTCCCCGCTATACAAAAAGGATGTGGCCAGGCTGGAAGGGGTCCAGAGAAGGGCCACCAAGATGATCAAAGGACTGGGAAGCTGCCATACGAGGATAGGCTGGGGGAGCTGGGTTTGTTCAGCCTTGAGAAAAGGAGGCTCAGAGGGGATCTCATCACCGTGTACCAGTACTTAAGGGGTAGCTACAAAGAAGATGGAGACTCCCTTTTTAGATGGAGTCACATGGAGAGGACAAGGGGGAATGGAGACAAGTTGCTCTTGGGGAGATTCCAATTGGACACAAGAGGGAAATTCTTCACAGTGAGGACAGTCACCATTGGAATAATCTCCCCAGGGAAGTGGTTGACTCGGCCACGTTGGACACCTTCAAGAGCCGTCTGGACAGGGTGCTGGGCCACCTTGCCTAGACTGTGCTCTTCCCAGAAAGGTTGGACTAGATGATCCCTGAGGTCCCTTCCAGCCTGTGATTCTGTGATACCAAGAGATATGACAAGAGTATAAGCGTGACACTGAATAAGCGCAGAAGTGGATCAAGAGTACAGTCAGTTAGTATATTAACCCTGAAAATACATCTTCTCATTTGATTCAGTATTTGAATCAAAATGGTTTGTTGTTTGTTTTTAATCAACCTGCTTCTGTGACTCAATACGTGCAGGTGATGTCCAGTTGCCTGTTCTAAGGACACAGATATTAACCTTGCCTTCCAAGCTTGAATATATACATAGACCTATGCATGTATACATACACACACAATACAACATGGAAAATTAGTACATTCAGTTTCAGCCTGGGAGAATGCAACGGTCATGTTTCTTCAGTTATGTTAATTCTTTAAATATGCTATTGGACTGGAAAAACAAATTCCAGGAAAGGTTTGACCCTGCTAAAAAGTAACTGTCACAGAACTGGTTTTAAGTTTAGCTGAAATCCGTAACTGAATCACAAAGACAAAATAGCTATGAAAAAAAAAATCCATTTTGACGCTGCAGAATACAAGGAACTACGTTGCCGGATTACACTGTTGGTCCCTTTAATCTAGTTTCTTGTTTCCCTTTACAGCCCCGTTGGAATGCTTCAAAATAAGTTGTTAGAAAGCCTGAGGCATATACAACACTGTCACAGGTTAGGTTTCCCTTCAGTTTCCTCAATTAGTTTTCCACTTGTATTCTGAATTAGTGAGAATTCCAGTGTTTGTACTGGACAGAGGAGTGTGCTCGCTTAAGTATACAGTTCCTTGTAGAAGCAAAGCTCTTCTCTGTAACAATACACTATGCCAGAGAGCTGCTCTACAGCAATTAGACAGAAACTAATACCAAAACACTTTCGTAAGTTTGATGTGTTTCCTCTCAACTGCACTTTATCATCCCTACTCTTGCATTAGCAGAAAGTCTCTTTTGCACAAATCACACTATCTTTTAAGAAACACTCCTGATCTGTTTCAAAGCCCATGGCCATGGCAGAGGACATCCAGCTACAGGACTCGAGCATTTCAAGCACATAAGCTGTGAAAATGAACATTGATACCAGTGTGCCTCCTTACCTAGTGGGTAACTGTGAACTGACACTACATAAACAAAGATTTTTAGCTTTGGATGATGTCTTGAGTGTTTTACCAGTTCAGGCTACTAAGAATCAAGACGGTATTAAATACAAAGAAACAAGACTAACTATTGTATCACAGTGATGTATCACAGTGATACAATACTTCCTATAGTCCCTGATACAGCCTGCAGTTTTCAGCCGATTCTCCTTGTCAAAAGTGTTTGTGTGAGCGCCTGGAATATGGAACCAGCACACCCACAGTCTGTTGCAGGCATGGCTGTGCATTTCCAAATGCATTTGTTTGGCTTGCAGTCTCAGTATTAAAACCACAGAGTCTTTTTTCAACTTTCTAAAGCATTTTGTAAGAGCTTTACTAGATAGTAACATGAGCGAAACGCTGCTCAGTTCAGTTGTATCATTTTACAAGGGAAAAATAGTTATGGTTTTAAGACAAGAAAACCTTCTGTCTATTATGCCTTTTTTTTTTTTTTTCCAAATTACTAATCCCACACAGAATTGGAGAATGACACCAGGCAACTCCAAACTCTTTTTTTCCCCTCTAGTTTTGAATAATTAACTACAGACTACAGGGCTGTTTGGGGAATATTGAGAAAGATTTGTAAGTAACTTCCTCGATTACTGGAATTAGTACAGATATACCTGCATCCACTGTTCCAGTCTGATTTTTTTTTTAATAATCTATTTTAAATGTTCTGTGAAATCATACAAAATAATTTTTTATTCACTCTTTATAGGTTCCCCAACTACAGCTGGGCAAATTATTTAAGTCTTGCATCTTCAAATCATAAGATACAGCTTTCTTTGTGTTCTGCTGCATTATAGTCTCTCATTTCATTTATAAAAAGATTTTAAAATATGTATAACTAGGTTTGCAGTTACACATGTCCTCAGATATTGGTCTCGTAAGAGTAAACATCTTTCTTTTATAACAAATTAGATGTACAGATAGCAAAATTAAAAGTGACACCATTTGAGGAGCTACAGCAGAAGTCAGAAACACCAATGCGTTGTACCTTTCAGATCTGCTTGTCAAGCATAATACCATTACTAGAGGCATATTTTCGTATTTCTCACGCTGCTCTTCACCTTCTGATCAGAAGCTCTCCTTTATCTTTTCTAGCTTAGTATTTTTTCTATGCAAGCTCTAGGTGTTTATTTGTTCATCACGTACTTTTCCTACTCCAATCCTGAAAATCAACTTTCATTTATATTATTTTACAACATGCATATAAACACACAGGAAAAACAAACTGAATTCTTCGGGCCAGGATATATGTCTTCAAGTTTTTAAAGCATCCTCTCCATGTATAATGCTCTATAAATATTTTATTAACACCGACATCATCATAGAAGTCTTTTTGGCTTCCAGAAGCCTACCTGTGCAGTGGCAGGAGGCACCAGCAATTCTGCTGCCCATCACTGAAGATGACTGACTGCTGGAACAAGCTACTGAGCAGCAGTTCACCAAAGTTTAGGAAGCACTTACAGAAGATGCAATTAATTCAGACAACTTTTGACTATATTACTCAAAGGGCTTTTACTTGCAATTCACATTAGACAACATACACCGATTTAGGAGAGGTTTAGTAATAAATAATTAAAGGAGCCTAATAGTTCAAGAGACTGTCAGTGGAAGTGCTAACCTTCGCTTCTAGTGCAGCGTCAGATTTGGCAGGGGAGCTTCAATACTCCCAATCCACCTGATGAAATTTCATTAAATCATCCACACTCCTGACCACATAAATAGTGTCTATCAACTCACCACCACCACCTCAATTCAAAGGATAAGCTAAACAGGAGTAATCAGAGCCATCCAAGACTGGCCCCTGTTCTTTGAGGGTTAGCTGGGAGAGAAGAACAGTAAACAAGACATTTAGCACAGCGAAAGCAAAGGAGTTTTGGTTTATCAAATCTTGCTGTTGCAATCACAAGGATCTGATGAAGCACCGAAACTTCTTTAGTAGGAGCATCAGGTGGCATCCTTACTTACAGCCTCACAAATCACAGTCATACAGCCTGTCAGCCACATGATCCATTTGGTCCTGAGACCATTAAGAACGACATATCTATTAAGGAATTATAGTTCATTTCTGCACTCATGTATTTTCTCCAGAAAGCACAGCCGTTCTGAGGGAAAGACCAACATGACAACACAGGCTACCTCAGGTTGCCACTGATTTTGCTGTTAGCTTTTTTTAACCTATAAGAACACCTTCCAAGACTAAAGCTGCCACTTTCGTTATAAGCACTAAGTTGATTACCACAGAAAACACAGATATTTTACCTTCTTCCAACTACCTGCAAAAACACTTAATCCCAACAGTGGAGCATTCTTATTAACTTCCCAAACTCCTTAGGTGAATTTAAAAATGCATCATCCAGTAACAAGATATTTTCAGTATCAATAGGAAAAAAATATTGCCTGCACTGGAATTTACATGTACTGATAGCTTATTACTACCGATAACTTACTGCTTCTGTATTTTCAAAACACTGTCTTCTTTCTAGAAAAATTACAGGGGTTTGGTTTTCTTTTAAGGTGAAATTGCTCCCAAAAGTCAGAGGCATTCCAAGTAAAATGAAAGATAATTTAGAACATGGGACACTGCAATCAGTACCTTCTTACCTTAATTTCTTCTTCATGACTGAAATTCCCTCTTTCAAGGACAGTCTTTTATTTAGGAATGGGAGATAGGAAAGAAACAAAACAGCCAAGCCCAAGTAGCAAACCAACACTCTCTTTGGAAATTTAGGATTCATCAATCCCATAAAGAGTTTGGAGTTAACATCAAGGGTTGTACTTCAACTAGACTCATACAAACTTAGCAAAAAGTATCAGTTATATCATGGTTGGATCCCAGTTAAATGCTTCTACCTGAACAATAGAACTTCACACTGAAACACAAGCCCAAAGGCAGACTGTGAAGTCTAACAAGGATGTGACCAAGCAGCCTGTGAATTGAATGCTAGGAGGCACTGAGGAGCTGGACAACCCTCACAGTCCACAACTGCAGCTGACACACCATACCTGCCATCAGACCTGTGATTTCTGACATCCAGATTTTTACAAATTGGCAATTTTCTGATTGATATTTGCACAGGAAACAAGGTGGGGGAGAAAGTGTCTTCTCAATACACTTAAAAGAAAGAAATCCTATCGGTCACTGTTCTCTCATGGGTGGGTCAGCTTGAAATTAAAACACAAAACTCCAATAGACTTGCCCGAAGCAAGATTGCATTTTGAAAAGCCTACAGAGAATAAACAGGCAAAGTAAATTATATTAATTTACATTTTGGCTCTTTTATCATAAATTAAGCTGGTCTTCCTAAAAACAATATGTAGATGTCAAAGCTGTGTGCAGGCTGGGGTTTGGTGGAGCCAAAGGCTCCTACATGAGAGGCTCGGGTCACTCTGAGACAGGGAATGGAGATGCAAAGGGAAGAGGAAGAGGAAGGGCTTCGGGGGGCCAATCGCAAGGAGACACTTAGGAGAGTATGACAGCAAGATGGTGATCAAGTCGGTATACTTTAGCCCAGATGCTAGGCCACAATCTGAGAAAAACAAAACAAAAAAAAAGAGGATCTGAACTTACTTAGCTCTTCAGGTTAAACTCAAACTCACACCACAGTATAAGGTGAAGCTCTGCTACTTTACAGAAAAGCAAGCAAGATGCGGGCAAGCAGAAATGAGCTGTCCAACTTCTCTGTCCGACTGTCCAAGCACTCATATGATGAGCAGAAATCACCGTTTTGCCCGGTTTACACATATTACACTAGTCTGGTGTTGGAGAAAACAAAACAAAAAACCCCAAGGAAACAGAAAATTTTAGCATGCCATAGGATGTATAAAATATTTTTTAAAAAGGAAATTTCATGCAGACATCAGCTTGACTATCAAAAGCATACCGGAAGAAAAATCCAGAAACAAATTTATAAATACCTTCAGAATACAGAGATAAGAAAGAGTCAACATCATCCATCAAGAAAAAGAACCTGTCAGTTCAGTCTGGTTTACCTGGGAGATGGCGCGGTGGGTAAGGAGGAACACATGGATGGATTACTAAAAGTTAAGGTACAGAATTTTGATTCTTAGCCTATCATATGACATCTACACAAGCAAATAGTCTTCATGAAAAAATGGTGTACAGTCACATGAAAAAAAATAATGAAAGAGTCATTATCAGAATGTTTCTACAAATGAGAGAATATTTCAATAAAGCTCTTGCTATCCTAAGCCAATTCTATTAAAAGACTTTCATTAATGAGTTGTATGTGGAAACACAGAAGTGTACATGAGAAGTTGGGAACGATTATAAGCCCTTTTGGGGACATGAACAGAATAAGGAAAGTTAATAAGAGAAAATTCAATACAGACAAATACAGAGTACTATACTTAGGAATAAGAAATCAAATACACAAATATGAAATGGGGAATAATTGGCTAGGCAGCAGTATTGTAAAAAGAACCTGGAGGGCATGTGGACTGCAAAGTGGATTATTTTAAGACAAGTAAAAAACAACAAAGCCCAACAACAACAAAACACAAGCAAGTGTTCTAGGGAGTATTAGTAGCACTGCTTTATATATAAAACCTATGTAGTATATATTATCTCAAAAGAGAGGTAATTATTTCATTCTGCTCAGTTCTGTGCTCTTATCTGGACGTGCTACTAATAATATGGAGAAAACCCAAAAAGAGGCCAGAGGCAAGAATCACAGAAGGTTTGAAGAGGACAAAATGACCTGCCACAAAAATAGAGTTTATTTTTGTATTTTATATTTTTATATTTGATGAAGCGGGAAAAAAATAAAAGCTAGAACACTACAGTCTTGACTACTGCCGCCCTTCAGTTTCTTAGAAAAGAATATTTTATGTTCTCACCTCTTACCTTCCTGGGACTGGAAGAGAGATATCCTAAAGCCTACAGAAGCATGTGTAGAGGTCACTGAGATTTCTGAATTAACATGTTTGTTGCTATCTGAGGAAGATCTTCTCTTAGTAGTTGAAACAAGAGCTGTGCATTACCTGACCACTACCTGTTCAATCTCGACTTAGGGGTTTGTGGCTCAACGGAGCAGACACCAGAAAAAGAAACTCCAGCCTTGACTCAACCTGGACAAGCAATCCTTTCTGTCCTGTTTGAACATCAACAAAGCAGGAACCAAGTGGCCCGAATCCCAAGGAACACAGCTGAGAAGCCTTGAAATTGCACCTTTTGATTATTCATGATTAAAAACTATCATCTAGCTGTGTTCTTGCTGGTGCAAAAGGAAGCTTTTGCAGAAGGTTCCAAAAGCAACTGTTTTGAGCAGCTGCCAATTACCTGCACTTTCAGAGTGTCACACTAGGCTGGTGCAGAATTGTGCCCTTTTCTGCACCCTGAGGGTTCATGGAGCGGTCATCATGAAGTGGCTCTACCCAATTACAATGGCATCCTGAATCATGCAAACACAGATTTGTAGTTTCCCTCCAGAAAGAAAGCAGGTTTGCGAGGTCATGCTGTGTGTAAGTATGCAACTGTCCACACCTGGGATAACTTTTGAGTTAATTTTCCGATTTCAAGTATATCCAAAAAACAGACAGCAGTCTCAAAAAAATATTACATTTCTACAAGTTGCTTCAGCTGTCTGCTTTCACTGAAACACCACAGCATGACCTCAAGAAGATAGATGTCCAGCAAATCAGGCTTCACCCATTCTGTAGCTCACAGGACTGCTTGTTTCCATCCTGCCCTGGACTGAATCACAGTCCTTCCGAAGCAGAAGTGATGTGTTGTATCAGGAGAGACATCAGACTCGGGGACAGAGGGGACTGTGCCGATGACAGGTCCTTCTGAGACCACCTGAAATGGTCCTCCATCTCTGGCTGTGTCACAGCATGGGTCCATGTCATAAGCCACTTGGCTGAAACCAACTTTGCACAGAGGATGAGTCATTTTCTGTTCCTCATCTTCCGGCTGCCTGATGTGATAAAATGGCATCTCGGTCTTACAATCAGTGGCAGAAAAGACTGTGGAAGTTGTACGTACACACCAGTGTTTTATGTAATGCTCCAGAAAAAATTAAGGGCTACACAGCTCAAATTGGGCACCCAATAATCAGCAAATATTTTTGCCTTTCACCTTCCTGCACCTTACTGCCATTTCTAAAACTGGCAGGCAGGCAGGAGTAGCTTGACGCATATTTTTAAGGGTTTGTGAAACTCAGTCGCCGTGGCACTGGGCACCAAAGAAACAACATATTCTTCCTGTAAGAACAGCTGTATTATGAAACAGCAAGTCAGCCATAAGGCACAGACCGCATGACAGCAAAATAGCAAATTATCAAATAGCTACTCATTATGAAAACAATGCTCTATTCCCTGCAATAAAAAACCCAGACTGTTTCCAGAGGAAGAAGAAAAATTATATCAGTGAACATGCAAATAAGGACAAAGTAAGAACAACACTTAGTATATGTCCGTATTTGACAATATAAGAGAACTTTATTGAGAATCCAAGTACAACACCCAGACATTGCACCCAGACACATACAGACATGCTATTCCAGCTGCTTTTGAATGGCAAATCCTATCCTTCCCTCCTAGTTTCAGGACTACCATGCACCTCTCTGCCATTTCAGTACTTCATAGGTGTTTGTAGGTTTTACCTTGAAGATAAGACATTTACCTTTCAGTCTCACAGATACTTGCTGGCACCAAAGGAACAGTCATTTTCTACTACCTGGAGGTACAGTATGTTCCTTTAACTTCACAAAAAAAACCTTCCACTTCCTGACTTGTCTCCTTGATCGGCATTGCTGTCCTGGCTCTGCTCCCTGCTTTGGTCTATTTTCCTTGTCTAGATGCACCAGCTCCCACCCAGATCTCTGATCCCAGTGCTGGTCCCCTTAAGGAGCAACTCTGTCACTCCAGACTAGCCATTTCCACCCCACTTCCTCCATCCTCCTTCAAGAGCCAGCTCCAGTTATCTCTAGGTCCTGGCACCTCACAGCTGCAGGCTTCAACTGCTCATATTCACACTCCTCCCCACCAGCGCCCAGTCCTGTTTTTTCTCCCCAAGCCGCTCCTCTGATCCCAGTATCTGCTGCCCTCCCAGCAAAGATGAAATATTCAATGATTACAGTTAGTAAGCTCTAAGCATATGCAAATTGATCTTTTTGAAAAGGCTTGTATCCTGGCTAAATTCAGATGCTTTGTCATGCAAATGGAAAAAGACACATCCCTAGAATAAAATCCCTCGTTTTTCAACCAGATTCCAAGTGTTTTGAAGGAGTGGGGTACTATTGGTCTTCCACCATTAAAGTTGCAAAAACTTTTAAAACACTGGGAAACATACTTCTTCTTTGTAAAATTTTCAAGATCAGTCAAAACATTTCAACTGGAATTTTACACTCACAGAAATTAAATACATTGGCACAAGGCATATATAAACCATTATAAATTTTCCACCCAAACAGTCTAAGTTTGGCAAAGTTATGAAAATCTTGTTTGGTTACTTCAATATTTGTGACGTTATCACATGCCTATACTTTAAGCAAAATGAATTATTAATATATACCAGCTTCTGTTAATTACTGTCTCCTCCAGGAAGATTTAATTATCTCTTAGCCAAGCCCAAATCATGTTTGCTGTAGTCAAGAGTGCATCTGCTGTACCCAGTGGGTCTGAGCAGGCTCCAGAAGTCCTTGCTCTTCAGTAGCATAAGATAGGCTGAGTACTACAGAGCCTATGAAAGCTGGAATCAGACACCTCATAATGGTCATCATTAAGACAAAGCACAAGGTAAATCCCCCAAACCTTTTGTGATCAGACCAATTCTGTAGAGAAAGCAATGCAGCAACTGAAGCATCTTTTTTTTCCTTGGTTCTTGCCAGTCCAATAAAGTACTTGCATGTGTTTAACTGTATGGAAACAAATATCCCTGCCATACACAACACACTTAAGAAGTTGGGTATGTATTTCAGGACGCTGCTATGCCCAAGTGTGTTTCTACGGTCCACCACAGTTATCATTCCAACTATCAGTACCTGTGAAATCTCCACCACAAAAGCATTTATTCTTAGTACTCTGGATTACAGCATATACATTATCTGAAACACCTTCATACGCTGCCCAACATACCTGTGCAGTGTAAAAGAGGACCTGAAGCATTGTGATCAACAATAAATACTGCTAAATAGTTACTATTTCCAGAACTTTCCCTTCTATGCTCTTCCTTACTAAAAAGTTTAATCTCCTAAAATTGTAAAACATGTATGTATATAGACTCTCAGAGCAGTATAACTGCAGCTTTTACTAGATAGTCCTGATGGATTAAATCAGGGTACAAATGTCAAGCATAAATTTTCTTCAACAGGCTGGATTAAACTACTAATTTTGTTTTCAAATGCGGGGCAGGGGGGGATATCAATATGTCTTTCACCACCTGACACTTGAAAAACCAGCTCACCATTTCCCAGGGATGAGCAGCAAATTTATCATTGAAGCAAATTAACTTTAATCTGTATCTTATTTTTATGTAGCTTACAAGCATTACAGTGGGAGAAGCTAACCTAACTATTTTAAATTCATGCAATGCTGTCTTCCCAAATTTGGGGAGGGGAAAAAAAAAACCAACAACACAAACCAAAAAACCCAACACGTTTATCTCTAGAAATCCACAAATCCTCAAAAGCCCTTGGAAATCTCAGTTTTCCTAAACAGCAGCAGAATCAAATGAGGAAAGCATTGGTGAGTTTTTTCTCTTTACAGAGTACCCTACTGGCATCAACACGAAAATGACAGAAGTTGTGTAAATTCCACTCCACTTTCCTGCTTGGGAAGAGAAATCTATCAAGGCAGGCACCCACACGACTCTCATAAAGGAGCGTACGTCTGAACAGCCAACCACCCAGAACAGACTTGAGGAGAAACAGAAAGGAGACATCTTCTTTCTGCTTCAAAGCAGCAGCAAAGTGGAAAAGAAAAACACCCATGTGACCAACTAGCCAAGATCAAACTGAGAAGACACAACTAGGGTCATGCAAAAAAATGGAGCATGACTACCATGATGGCAGCAATCAAGTATTCTCACTTTCTCTTTGTCCCCTCCCACACCAAGCTGAAAAATCAATCCATAACCGACTCTAATGCTTGCTTCTACGTTGTTATTTTGACCATGCATTCTTTTCTGTCAAAGTAAATCACAGTCTCTAGTCACCCGGTCAGTTTTTATACCAAATTTGCACGTCTGCTGAGCCCCAACAAGGTAAGGGCATCTTGAGAAAAAGACGACTTTAGGAGACCACTGAAAGATCAAGACAACTCAACACAGAACATGTAATCCCTTCAGAATTTAGTGTCCCTTATGATGTATGTTCTTTTTTTAAACTATTTTTCTACACATATTTTCTAGAGTAAAACATTATTTACATACAGATAGAGAATTCCACTTGCAAATGCCTATAAAAAATGCTGTTTGAAAAGCGACATAAAATGTGTATAGTCTGCTCCTTCTTTCTCCAAGATTAAAAGTTTACAGAGTTTCACCATTCAGTGAGATGTCAGCAGGTCTAAGCTCCTAACCTGAATTAATCCAACTTTAAGGAATAAGGGGTGGGGGGTTGGGGTGGACCAAACAAGAAAGAGATAATTTCTTGTAAAGAGATAACAAAAGAGGATATTTAGAAATATTTTAGTCCTTTTCCTTTTACAATGCAGATGAGCCTTGTTTGGCCCCAGCACACCACAAGTGGTAGAAGAGCTACTATTTAATACAGCTTTCCCACCCTTTATGCAATAGGGATGGCCTGAACCCAAAATTAAGTCACAGCTGTTCCACAATGGCTGGAAGGGGCACAACACCACTTGTGATCTTCCTCTCTTCATCATCTTCATGCCTCACAGGCATCATATGCCTTCATTTTTAGTGTTTTACCCAGCTGTGCTGTACTGTACCTCTCTGGCATAAAATTAGGTATTATTTTTCCCAAATCCACCTATCCACATTTCACATGTGTTTTTAAGCTATGTAATACAGATAATTTATCCCAAAGGTCCAGCAGAAGGGACAAAGGGAAAGGCCATAAAACGAATGCCATCTTTTTTGAACTGAAAATTTGCCACGGGCCACTATAAATGACTTGCAAAACTTGTTCATTTTAATAGAAATTACAGAACCTCAAAGGACATAAATATTAAAGACAGCATATAGTGAGATACCATGCTACAAACGTATTTGGCCCTGGATTGGTCTGTAAAATATATCACATCCTTGATTACAAACAACATCTGAACAACACACGTTTTCCACACTTGATAAATACTCCTTCACACCCTAGTCCTGTCACTGGCACACATCCTCATGGGGAAGAAACATAGTCCATATAATTAGGCTGTCCAAACCTGCGGTAGTGTATTTTTTTTTATTATTTTCCTAATTCTTACAAGTGTATTTCAGAGATCAGTTATTGGCTACACATTTTAGATACTTAAAACCTTAAGGAGACACGAGAGAGTTAAGTTACATGTTTTGTTCTAAAAACTTTCAAATTAAACCTAATTATAATCCAGTCGTTCTTGATTAAATAAATACTTAATGTATCAGTCAAACATATATATTTTCTCTGTGGTTTTCAAATTATCCCAGTCTCACGCAGAGGTCGGAGCTGTATCTTTGCATACTTAATTCGATGGCAACTTTTCTGAAGGGAACAAGAACTCATGCATCACCTTGGAAGAAGCATTGCATGGCTGCAAAACGATGTCATGAGAAAGTGGGGAAAAAAAATGCAATCACAGCTTTTTGGATGTCAGAAAGAAAGCATATGAAAATGGCAGTTATGTGATCTGATCTACTAAGAAGAAATTTGAAAAGACGAAATACAAAAAAATCTGGAATGTAGACTACATAATGGCATTCCGCAGCCATAAACCAAGTCTTTAGGCTTTTTTTTTTTTAATTGAAGGAAAGGAAGGTTGGGGGTGGGGGGGAATGAGAGAGGAAGAGGGTGTTTTTAAATTCCCAGTTGTGTTTATCCATAAGTAGATGTTACCAAGAAGTTACTGATCTGTCAAGTCCGTGACTTAAGAACAATCCATTTCAGTGTTTTGCATATAATAATCTATACATGAGGAATTCACATTTCAGCTGTTAGTTAAAATGACTGGGAGACAAAGTGTATTTAATCAAACAGCACCATCTAGCAGGCCCCCCATAACTTCACTTAGGAGGTCAGTCGCTACTTGGCAATAGGTCAGTTTGGCAGGCTTGCCCTGAAAATTATTAAGCATTTTCATACTGCATGAAATATTATGTGCTTTATGGCAGCAACAATCCAGAAAAAAAAAAAGTCAGCTACAAGAAGACTGGAAAAAGGGTTTAAAGTTTCAGACCTAGGACCAGAACAGTTGTGTGTGTGGCTTGTATGGGGTAGTTTTTGCAAAGCAGAATTAAAAGAACATGATCTTCATCTGATCCAACAAACGGCAACCTCATAGATCTGTTTCATCTGGTCCCACAGTGCAATCCTACTGTGCCCTTCAGAAACTTACCAAGTGTATGGAGGAACACCAGCAACCATGTAGCACAAGAAAACGGTTTAATTGTATAATTTTGCTATACCAGATAAACAAACGTTCCCACTAGGCACTTAGGCAGTTATTTTTAAAATTATTCATACTTTGGGAGTAAGAAGTGCCACCAGTTGATTAGATTTTAGTGCCCAAGTTGTGCCTGCCACTCCATCTCAGCAATTAACATTTCACGTCAGTGCTGCCTCCCTCTTCCTCTACCTTTCCACTGCAAAGTTACATATGAAATTCCCAGACATAACAACACTTTTAAACTTCCCCTAGCATCTCCTTCTCCTGTAGCAACAGGGATGCCTGGCCTGCTGCTGCTCTAGGAAGTATGGATGCCAGTCTCTGGAATTAGGAAGTCTCCAAAATACTGTAGCAAAAACCCCCAAACAAACAGAAAAACCCCAACAACAACAACAAAAAAAAACTTTCAGGTGAAGGTTCAAGACAAACTGCCTGAAGGGAAACTCATCAGCCGTGCACGGAGTACTGAGCCTGATGTTCAGTGCAATCCCGGAGCAATGCGATTTTTGCAGTGGGTAGGTGCAAACCTGCTTTCTGGCTGGAGGTCTCCCATGCCCGGACCCCCTCAGCAGCCCTACCCCGACCTTCCCCGGGCTGAAGCCACCTCCGATACCCTTCCTCCTCCTCCTCCTCCTCCTCTCAGGGGCTTTTCCTCCCCCTCCAACACCGCCGCCTCCTCCCCGCGCTAAACCACCCTCAGCAACGCTAAGAAGCTGCCACCACCGACAACTTCAAGCGACGCCCTCCATTCCAAAAAAACTCCCTTTTCCTCCCCAAAATTCTTTCCCGCCTGTCACCGCCGCCGGGCAGGGGCAGGACAGGGCTCAGGGAGGGAGGGACCCCCCCAGGCCCTCCCCAGCAAGGCGGGGGCTGCTCGCCGCCCCGCCGCATCCCACGGGGGGACCGGGGGGGGACCCGCTCCGCTCCCCGCCGCCGGTCGCTCCCCGCAGCCATGCAGTTACACACGGGGGCGGGGGGTATACAGGAGCCCTCGCGCGGTGCAGCTAGAGCTTTTATTAGCAAAAAAAAAAAAATTTTAAAAATTTTAAAAAGTAGTTTGTGCGTGCTGTTTCGCCACCAGCAAGGATTCATGCCGGGAGTGGAGGGGGGTGGATGAGGGAACCCCGCCGCGCACCGGCACCCTCCCCCCCGCCCCCCAAAAATACCAAGAACCAAAAAAACAACCGAAAAGCGGGGGGTGCCCACCCCGGCAGCACCTTTGTTCGGCGGGCGGGAGCCCGAGCGCAGCGCCCCGCCGCCCCCCCGGCCCCGGAGAACAATGCGCGGCGGGGCCGGGGCCGGCGGGCTGCGCGGTCCCGGGGAAAAGTTGCCAAGCGGCGAGTTGGGAAGCGGCGTGAGGCGGACCCCGCCGCCCCGGGTCTTTGTTGCCCGGGTCGTCCCGGCACCTGGCGCCGCCGAGCCCCGCGGAGGGCGCCGGGGACGGGGGGACGGGGGGACACAGCCCGGTGCCGCCCGCCCGCCCCGCCGAGGAGCGGCGGGGGAAGGGAAGGGGTCGCCCGCCGCAGCCCCCCGGCCCGGCCGCCGCTGTCCCGCCGCGGGGACCCCCACCTCTCCTCCGCCGCCCCCTCCCGCCCCAGCAGCGCGGCCTCGGCCGCCTGCCCCCCTCATGCCGACCCGGGCGGCGCCGGGTCCCCTCGCTCCGTCTGTCCCTCCGTCCGTCCGGCCTCCCGCCGCGCCCGCGCCCGCGCCGCCCCGCACCGCCCGCCGGTAGGAAAGTTACTTTGCGCGCAGGGTGTGCGCCCGCCTAAGGCGCGGTCCGCCCGGGCGGCCCGGCGGGCTGTACTCACTTCTCCCTGGCCTGGCTGTCGGACGGGACGCTGCTGTTGCTCTTGCCTTTGCCGTACATGCCTGCAGAGAGCTCCGACTGTCACGCACCTGTCAACCCATCACAGCCTCCCCGGGAACAGCCCCGTCACCATGGAGACGCCGCCACACACACATCCCATTGGCCGAGCGAGCGGGCGGACACGCCCCCCGCGCCGTGATAGACAGGCGGAGACCCGGACGGGCTGCTCCCTCCTCCCCCCCCCCGGCTCCTCCCCCCCGCCCCCCCCGCGCTCTCCCTTCCCCGGCGCAAGGGGGAATTAGAAACGGTTCTAGAAGGATTTTAAACAACCGGCTGTTCCGAGCGACCGACACCCGCCCGCCGCCGCTGCCGGCGAGGGAGAGCGCGGCGGCGAGCGGCAAACTGCGGACCGGACTCCTGCACCGGCGGCAGCTGGCGCCGACAGCCCGCCGGCCCTCCCTCACCGGCTCCTTCCCGCCCGCTCCCCTCAGCCGGCCGCTGCCGCTGTCGGCCCCCTCCCCTCCACAGCCACCACCTCCACCACCCCTCGGGCGGCCGCCGGTGTGTCCGTGTGTACCCCCCCCCCCCCCCCCGCCGTGTGTCCCAGCTCACTTCCCCTCCGCGGTCGCCCCCTCACAGCCCCAGGTCTCCTCAGGCCCCCCCGCCCTCCTCCTCGTACCCCCTCAGGGCAGCCGGGGTCGCCGCGCCCCGGCCCCTTAGAGCCACCCGCCCAGCCCGCACCCCACGGGGACCCCCCGAGACCCGCCCGGTGCCCCCATTTCCTCAGCGCCGAAGGTCAAACCCTTCTTGGCGGGGTCAGGAAGGGCAGAGAGGGGCCGAGGGATCCCTCCCTGCCACGAGGAGGCCGTCCCCGGGTGGGGGTAGGGGGGTCCCCGGCACGCCCGCTGGGCTCCCACAGCCCGGGGGTAAGTTGGGCCTCGGGGGCTTGAGCCGAGACCAGCCTTCAGCGACTGGAGGTTGGGAGGAAACGTTTCCTGAACCAAAACAGTCTGTCTTAGAAAAGCTGAAAAAAAATAGCCTAAAGAAAATTCAAGGAAATGCTTTGATTTTTTTAAAGGTACATTGCAAATGATTGCGTGCTCCAGAGAGATGATAGGAAGAGAGCAACCACTGGGACCATTTATTACTCGCTTTTTTTTAAAAAAAATACCCCGGTCTCCGGTTTGGTGGTTGGTGGTTTTTTTTTTTTTTCCTTTGCTGCTAAAGTATAATCCCGAATTTTGGAGATGTTGACAATTGCTTATCTTTACAAACGTATGACTAATCTTGTAAACCTATTCACACGTATAACCTGAGGGGGCTCTCAGTATTTAATGTCAAGCCCTCCGAGAGCTTTTTTGGTCAGGCCAGGTTGTAAATACACCCATCTCCCCGTTGTTTCGGCAGGCAAAGGTCACAAACAATAAGCGCCACACAAAATTCGAGGAGGGGAGTTGTACGAGGCAGAGACCACCAGCATCTGTTTATCATTGTTGGAGCTGCAGGGGAAAAAAAATCCTCTGGATTTTGAGCTACTTGAGAGAAGGAAACAGTGGTGAGGTGAAATTGTTGGGAGGGGGGATTAGGAGAGTATTAATGAGCAACTGGAACAAATTAGCGATGGAGTAGCAGAGACAAGAGGAAGGAGCGAGAAGCTGAAGAGTTCGACGTGCTTGTAGCTGCACATAGGCAATTCCCGACCACGGCACAGGTTGTGTGGGATGTGCGCTTTTGCAACTCGCTGCAATAACTCATTAGATTAAAGCATACTGCAACAAAAGCCATTTTGTGCCAAAGTTGTTTGGCTCGGGCTTTTGCCCCGCTATGTTTTTTGTATTCACGCGTCAGTGGGAGAGAGTGGTTGCAGTGGGTCTAGTGAAAACAGTAAATTAGGCTTTCCGTGGCAGGGCTGGGGCTCCTGCTTGCTTCCAAGTTATGCCAGCAAAACCAGAGGAAGAACGATGAGCAAGGTGGCAACAGTGGGTTATGGTGGGAGAAGAAAGTAAGTGGGAAAGGGCAGGAGAAAACGAGCAAGGAAGGAGTGGAGGGAAGGGAGAAGGTAACAGAGGAAATGAAGGAGGCAAAAAGGAGTGAAGTACAAGAACAACACATAGGTGATAGAAGGGGGAAAAGACTGTAGGGAGAGAATCTGAGAATGAAGCTGTCAATGAAGCGTGAACCAAAGGGAAATATTTTGCCCTCCTTCCTACTAAATAATGCTTACATATCTTGTACCATGGAGTTCAGGTGGAGGCTAGCTAGCGTGTGACTGATTGCATTCAGTGCAAATACAGGTAGCAGAAAATGGTACAAAGAAAGGCAGAGAAAGAATCAGGACTGAGAACAAAGAAGGACTTGGGTTGTGGGTAAAATATAAACAAATAAAGGGTGCTGACAGAAGGAAAAGAGTGAACATGGGTATCCCTGGGCAAACACACAAAGGATAGTTGGCACTTACTTTGGTACAGGATCGTTGTAATCCAGAATATGATTTTAATCTGAATATTTGCTTTTGTGGAAGAGCCATTATCATCCCATCAGATGTGTTGACTACCTCCTGTTCAAGGCTTTATACTGCCACCCATCAGCCATAGCATCAGTAGAGCTTTCACTTGAAACTGATAACAATGGTAAAATCATTCCTGGGCAAAGCAGTCTGTCTTTGCATGTTCTTCCCTCTGCCCCACCCCCTCCCCCATCCGCAAAATCCCTTGTTTTGTTTGCCTCAATAGTTTTGATTTATTTGTTTCTGTTTGAAGGGCGGGGGGTTATTCTGAGGAGATGGCTATGTCAGTGCCGTGTCAGCCTTGTTTAGGGAAAAGTTTTGTTCTGGAAAAGGACAATGTTGAGGTGTTTCCTAAAAATGCAGTTATAAGATTGTTGTAATGTCCTTGCATATGCATTACATGACAAGCTTTTCACAGCTGAAAATGCTTTGTTCCCTTTTTTCATGTAATTTATTTGCATTCTTGTTATTTATTTTGCTCTGGAGGACTGCAAATGCCTTGTGTGTTCATAGACCAAATTGCGATTTGGGGCAGAGTAGAATGAACTTTGGGAGGGCAGGGATGGACGCTTGGACATGAGCAGGATGGCTCTGTCCCCAGTAACAATGTCAAAACTCCTTCTCTTTACAGGTCTGGTTCCCTGGCTACCATTAAGATTCAGGTGATGACTTTGTAATTTTGCTTAGAGATCCTTCAGTGGAAAATACAGAAATAGTGCTGGTACTTATTTATTATGCATATGAAAAATAGAGCACAAAAAAGAATAAGATACTCGTAGGACTCTGCTGTAGATCTGCCAGGCTAATGCTACCACTGCCTTTGCAGGAATGCTCTCATGGTGTATTATCTGTCAGCACCACACAAACAAAACATTATCACGTGGATACAAAAGTTTGCTTAGTAAGCAGGTAAATTAACATGAAAATATCCAAATAGCCTTACGAAGTTTTACGTGTCATTAATTCTTTCTTAAAGTGTTTACACATATATAATATCTCTGTATCTGTGCCCTTGCTCCAATCATTTTGAGCACAAACACTGCTGTTAGCAGCAGCACTTGTATCTCATGAGGCCAATACTGTAATTAATGAGAGTTGAGGCACAAATACTGAGACAAATTTAAGTTTCTAATAACAGAAATGAAGTTCCAGTGTTTGTTAAAAAAGGGGATGAAGGGGTGGCAGTACTTTAAAGCTTCTCAGTCCGACACTGGAAAGGAATTCACAATGTATTTTTAGAGTGTTATAAAAATCTCTTACATAATGCTGATTAATTCTTAGGGTTTAGGGAAGAGCACTGGGCTTTGTGTGTAAGAGTGTTGACCAGCTAAGCCACTGAAAAGGGCTGGTTTTGGCTGGATTTTTTTTTAACTTCTTGGATACAGAAAGCTGCAATTATTCAATTATTACAGGATTTTGCTTTTGTTTGGGCGTGTATGAATATTTTTCTGGAAACTGCGTCTTATTCTTGGAAGTCTTTATCATTTTAAAACATATGTTATGTTATATCACCCTGTCTGAGATACAAGATAGCTACAAACTGGGTGGGTTTTTTTCCCTCTCTTACTGCAGCTAGTTGCATTATGGATTAACGTTAAGAATGTCTGCAGTGAAACATCACTGTATGGCTCTGTAAGACTTACTTGAACAATGTAACTTGCATTACAGAATCATGATTTTCCTCATATACTTACAGTAATATATACCATTCCTATCTAGTTCTGCCGGTTGTGTTGATTTTCAAAATCATCAGTTAATCCAACTGGCAGGTTTCACGCAGCTCTTAACAAAGGGCTATTCAGGAAATTAAGTTGGTAAATGGTACTCCCTTATTTTATTTCCAGTTGTGCATAGTTATCGCTGTGTGGCTGGAAAGACTTTTTGGCCAAGATATCATGGGAAAGAGATGCTTTTGTTTGGTCTTGTTCAACAGATACGTGACCAAGGCAGCTTCGAAGCCTTTCTGAAAAATCCTTCTTCCTCCTGCAGGATGTTTAATCTTTCTGTGGAGTTTCTAACGATGAACATCATACTGCAGGCTTTCATTCTTGTGCCATACACATAAGTAAGAATCACTCAGGTGAGTGAGATGGGCCCTAAGTCATTATTGGAGAATGAAGATAGGAAGGAATGCATGGGTCACGACTGCAGAACAAAAGCTTTATTTGTCCCTCTTTTGTAGTTGGGAGGAAATAAAAGTAATTACAGCTCAGTGGTAGGGAGAGATGATCCTTATGGGTCCCTTCCAACCTGAGATATTCTTTGAATTCTGTGACTCTGAGTCTCAAAGAGAGGCTTACTAATAACTTGTTTGTCACCCAGGTCTCCTGCAGGCAGGGGCTCTCTCTTTCCCTCCATGATACCTTTTATAGGTGTTTCTGCAGTTCTCCTGGAAGAAGTCTCCACCACCACAGAGAGCCACTGCCGCTCTGCAGTGTTCGGTTGCCTGAATTCTCTCCTGCTAAAGGACACTTGTCCTGTGAGATGCAGAGCAGCCCACTGAAGGGAGCTGGGGACATCTTCCAGCAGAGAGCTACAGGATAGGGAGAGGCACTGCTGTACGCTGAAACCAGCTGGAAGAATTTGCAATCTGCTACAATTTCTTCTGTAACACAGTCTGTCCTTGTTGTCTCACTCTCATTCTCTCATGAAATGCAAGTTATGGCCCTGCTTCCTTCTTGCACTTTCTTTTTCCAGTGAGAACCACGATTTCCTCCTGTCTTTGGAGAGGAAGCAAGGATGCTTTGCAGCCCCATTACACAGATCATCCATGAAGGGGCCAGGGAGAACCTGAATATGCTCAGCTTATAAATAAAACTTGATAAGAATAAAATTTAACTTAGGTAAGAGTGAAAATTAGTTTACTGCTCTTGCTGACAATTATACGGTTGCTGGCACATGTAAGTACTCAGACTTCCAGTTCATGTACACGTGCTGTTCAGAGTATTGGAAATTATCTGCAAAGGGCACCCAGTGACACACAGTCTGAATCTTAGTTCATACAATGGAAAAAAACCCATGGTTTTGAGTACTGGTTTCCTCCATATTAGCTCTTATGACTTCATTCTCTAGTGTCTTATGTGGTTTCAGACCTCCCTGATGCTATTTCCACCGGAGGGGCCTTCACAACATCTCGCTTGCTCTCACACACACAGATGCTCAAGTGCGTGCTGGATAAGGTTTGAACTCATGTGGCCTTTTATGTAGAAAAGCTTAGATATTCTCTCCATCTTCCCCCCAGCCACATATTTTCACTTAGAGACTGGAATTTCTACTTTCTTGTCAAATTTGGTTGATAATTGAGCAATGGGTTAAAATTATGACTAACATATACATAAACACCTGTAGCATGTGGGATCACCCTCAATTCTTTGGTTAGCATGGCTAAAACTGGTTGGTTTAAGCGATCTGACTGAAACTATATGTTGCTAGACAACCCAGCCTGTGGAAAAAAAAATAATAGTACGTAACCTCAGTTATTAATCATTTGAAGGATAGCTGAAAGTCACTATTGCTGGTTCAGTCATGTGTCACATCAGGAATGTGATTCGGTGTGCTGTATGTGTCAATAACTAGAAGAAAAACAGCTAGAAAATGGGATATAGGTGGATGTGAGGCTAAACTGGACTGTGATCCTACACAGAGCTCCACATGGGCAGGTGTATCTTTGCATGAAGTGGGTGCAGGGATTTGTGGGTAGGGACAAAGGCACACTACGGTGCCTTAGCTGCCACTTTTTTAGCATTTAGTGCTATGCTAAAAAGAAAACCCAAGAACACTCCAAAAACAAACAAACAAAAAAGACAGAAATCACATTAGCAGAATCAAAACTGCTTTTATTTTCAGGGTCACTACAATCAGCAATATGTTACAGAAAAAGGATGAACCCAATATGGAGTTGCTGATAATTCCTGAATTGGTTTGACATATGCAGACTGCTGTTGACTTCAACAGGCTTATTTAACACATTCGTTTCTTTTGGGTTTAGGATTGGTCAAAATGCGATTTTGTGAAGCTATGCCAATGAGGTTGCATGGCGTGGGCCATAGGCCTAGAGTTGCAGGCTTGGGGAGGCACAGGTGTATCAGCAGGAAGACTTTGGCTTGAGCCAGCAGTTAACCATGATTAGGGCAAATAACATCTTCAGAACTCTCAACATTTTTACATTTATTAAATTCTGTTCATTAAAAAAAAAAAAAAAAAGATTTCCAAGCAAGCAGTAGCACTCCAAGTGAAGATCTGAGAAAATAAATGGTCAAAGCTATCATACTGTGACAGCTTTGGCAAACCTTTACAGTTTTATAAAACAAACACATGCAATGTTCTATTCTTTGGGTAGGTCTTTACATTAGAAGTTCATGCTTAACACGAAAGACAAAAAATGGTTCCCTCTCTCCACGTATTTACTGAGTACGTATTGGTGAATTAAGTGTCATCCCGGTGGTGTACAATATCAGCCATGCTCTATCAACACGTTCAAATATACAGCAGTTTTGTGGAGCTTTTCTGCCTTCTTTGATGTGTATAACCCAGGGAAGATGGAGATCATTTTGGCCTGTATTGTGGGCTTAATATTCAAAGGAGGTAATTTCTCTGGATCTCAAGAATCACAGAAACTAAAATAATTGTCTGGGTACTTGCACTTCTTTTCAACAGGTATGAAACGTGCCAGTGGGCTTTGGTAGCTGGGTGTTACTTAGTTTGCTTTCAGCCACCAACATTTGAGCTTCCTCTGCTTTTTATGAACTATTTGAGGTTTTAATGTTCAGTTAATAATAGATATATTGAAAACTGCTAAAATTTCGCCTGCTTTTGGACCTGGGGCCCAGGGAGAGTGTGGTGATGATTAAAAACACTGGCACATACCAAATCAAAGTTGTACCAGATCTGACTGATTGTTTAACAGCTGGCCAATAGCAGTGTTAAAAGTAAGAAAGAAAACCACAGCATTATTAATTAATTTGTACTAATTTATGTTTTGTTTCTCTTAAACTTCCAGATCACAGATTCATAAATGAACAAAACCATTACAGGATTGTAATCCACAGAACCTTCCCAAATATCCAGCAAAATAACAAGGAAAATGGATTAAAAATACTTGATGGTGTATGAAACTGAGGGGAAAAAATGTAAGATAATGTTGCTTATTTCTCACGTAGGCTTTCACTGAGCCAAAAGGAGATGAGGAGCTTACTTTTCTGGGTAACTGGGAGAGAGGAGGAACTACAGCAAATTCAGTCCCTGTTACAACTCTGTGTTATAGGCACAGTTACACAAGAGGGACCAAATGACAACCTTTTCATTCTGGGTTCTCTATATGTAAAGCAGGGTTATAATGGGGTAGCGGCAGAGTCGCAGCACTGAGGATGCACTTGCTTGGCAGGGCAATCCTTGGCTCTAAACACCTTCTGTGACAACAGCACTGAGGGACTGTGATGATAATCTGCTACTTGGGTTCATCTTTGATTCAGTACTTCTTGGTTTCTATTTTGAACAGGTAAACAGGTAAAAGGCAAGCGTACTCTGTAATGTTAACACATGAATATTGTTTTAGCGATTTGTTTTGGATTTCTGCAGCAGATTGTTTTGTGGGACAGAGTCTTTTATAGAAACCAGACTATTACTTGTATTCTTTGGCATTTACATTCATAAAAGCCACTCATGTTTACACACACACATATACGGACGAGTGTGTGTGCCCGCTCCCGCGCTGTTGTGCATATATATTGTTCATCTGGTAAGGAAGAAATAAAAAAAGAAATTGATACCAGTCTGCATATGTGTTCAAAAGCTTAGTGAATTCTTCAAGCTCTGCTGTGGATCAGATTTCATGGAGCTGCAATAAAAAAAATCCTTTTTTACCTTGTCTTTGTGTGTTCCGAGGTGGGTTTGTAAGGTTTGAATTACTAGCTAATCACCAAGAAGTCTCCTTTTCATGAGCCTGCAGCTGGGAAATGGACAGTTTAATATTCATGGAAAGAACAAACTCTCCTTCTTTCTCTCCCCTTTCTTCTCTGGACTGCTGCTTCATCATTTTCTTCTCTAAGGTCCCTATCCTGAAATGGCCTTTGTGGAAGCCCAGGATGATCTACAAAGCAAGAGTAGACCCGAATTTTTCAAAATCCTGTTTATCATCTTCAGTGAGTGTCATATGACAATAACTTATGAATATTCAGGATGAAAAAATCCTATTCATTGACGTATCTGCTATTATTTATTCAACTCAGAAACTAATATTAAATGAATCTGTAGGCTTCCCTTGCGAAATACTTTTGAAATGCTCTCCGATCACCATGCCAGGGGTAGGTATGGAAATAATCCCTTCTGGCTTCTAAAAGAAGAAAAATATTAAACATTTATTGAAAATGAAGAGGCACAAATGATTAATAGAAGTAAACAGTAGCACAGTGTCTGTAATGTGGTATATATCCACACCTGTGCCATCTGTAAAGCATGAATGTCTTTAAAGACACCATTAACATCCATCGTTTAATGATATATCGAAGGAATATTTCTGGGTAATACACCTTCCACTGCTCTTCACTTCTAGATCCTTTCTGGGTTCACTTTCAATGAAATTGAGCAGGAAATGGAAGTTAATTGCTGAAGTTTAGCACATCACAATTTTTTAGATTAAAGGACACTTACTCTTTCTCATTTAAGCCAACTGCCGGAAAACCAGTGTGATGAATGAGAGGACAGGCCCAGTGCAGGGTCTCCAGGGACTGCTAGGTCTAAGGCAAATATAAAGTTAACCCTCTTTAGAACTCCTTGGACGCAAAGAGATGTGACAGCCTATTGGGAGACTACAGAAAGGTTTCCCACTTCTCCATTTCAGGATATAAATGGTACGTTTTAATAAAAACCCTGGCTGATGACTTCTCTGCTGGTTTCTTGAGTTAGGCTTCCCGTGTCTAAGCCTGGTGGTGTTATTTAGGGAGCTGAACTGAATGACCTCTTCTGCCCTCTTGTTTTGGCCCGTGAGATGTTTGTTTGCATGGGCAGGCTGGTTCTCATGGTTGAAACCACTTACTTTTTCCCCAGGTGGTATTTCTGTCCAATGAAGGGTGGTGCTGTGGGTCTGTGAGGAAAGTCAAGTCCTGGTCTGAGCAGCTGGATCAGAGAAGGTTACAAAATGAAGTCCTGAGCAAGGGAACAGAGATGCCTTAGGGCTGTATTAGAAACAGTGGCTTCTCCCATCTGTTCTCTCGAGTTCTCCACATACTTACTGCCAGTAGTCTGTCTGGCATGGTTCTTTCCTAGGATTTCTGCGTAAGAAGCCTGAAATTTAAGGTGAATTGTGTTAATTAAAATATCTTTCTTTTATTGTTTTTCATACCCAAGGTCAAAATTTATAGCCCAGCTTCATGATGCTTACCTGACCTGTAGTAGCCTTTTTCCCCTGGTGATTTAGAAGTGGGCTTGAGAAGCTGAGATGTTTTAATTTCTTCCATTTCCTTTTCCATTTTTTTCTCATTCTCTTCTGCACTTAAAAATAAACCCAAAACATTCCTCCAGCAGCACGAGATATGTCTGACTAGTGCATCCCAAGTTGTAGACTGTAGTAAGGAAGGAAGAGGTGCATTTTTTATATGACCGTTGCTGATATACCAGAGTGCAGGGTAGGAAGGCAGCCCTTGAGAAGCTCCTCCTTGGCCTGGAAGGGCATCATGTCCGATTATGACAACTTACTTAATTCCAGACATTGGTAAACAAACAGGGATGTGGAAGGGCCATGTATATGAGAGGAGGACTTTTTAATCTCATGAGCTGGCCTCAGGGGTTTTGGTTCAGAACCAGACAGGAGTTATATAGAATTCCCAGAATACAGCTGGTGCACCTATAACTGCATTGGCTATAATAGGATTTTTTACTGTGCTCGGAATGAAATATCGGGCTCTCATTGTTATCTTTCCTCGTGCAGCTGTAAAGAATTTATTTGTGAGTTTTACAATATCCAGAGGTGGTTCCTTTGTACCCTTTTTCAATAAAGTTGAAATGCCAAAAGTTTTTTAGTTTCTTATTACTCTCTGCCCAGTACAAAACGCTTGTAGCAATCCTGAGACCGGCACATCTGTCCTATCGCGAACCTTTTCTGAAAGTGACCACTTTCATTTCCCTGCATAGCTGGTCCTTCTAATGCCATTTTTAGTTAGCCCCAATATCGAGTCTTTTCTAGTGTGTTGAGTTCAACAAGCTCATGCCAGACTAGCAAGACATTTATTAATGGTTCTGAAAAGCTACATTATTGTATCTGTTCTTGACAAGATGCTGGGTCATACCTCAGATTTTAGGCATTCTCTCTTCAGGGTCCTGAGACTTCTTGTAAGCCTGAAGTATCCCACCTTAGAATGGAAAAAATGTCATACATGAATGTGGGGATAAAAATGTTTCACTAGAAAAAGGTATCATCTCAATTTCCTGGAATACTAAGGAACTGGGGAGCCATTTCATTTCCACATGCTAGCTTGCTCCCTGGTCTTTCTTTTGTAAGACTACCATTCTTTAAAGAGTTTGGCCCTGATTTCTCATTGCCTGAAGTGGAAGCAGGAGTAGGCACTTGATGTGGCTTCCTGAATACTCCACTTTCCATCATCAGTCAGCAGCTGCTCATGAGGAGGGTTCTGGATTTGATACTGCTGTTGGAGCGTATTCAATCCCAACAAACATAGACTTTTTTTAAAAGCTGTCAATATTAAAGGTAACTTTCATGTTAATGGAAATGACAAATTAATCCAGCAAAGAAATACACAATAATAGAGTCCATCTTAGACTAAATTTCTCTTTCTCCCTGCATATTGATTCCTTAAAATAAATTTTAAGAAGTCCCTTTTTTCCACTGAGACTTTTTTTTCTCTTTCACTGTCTTTTATGAATCCCCTTGCACCTCCATAGGTGCTTGTCATGTCTAGGGAAACAATAAATTTTAACTTCAGATGTAGCAGGTCTGTTCATGATGTCTATTTGTGAGCGGGTTTCCCATTGAAACCAGGACGGTTCGTGCTGTAGGACTAAGAATTACCACTAAGGAGTAAAGAAATAACAAACGTAACACTTTTGGAAGGACATGAGGGAGACTGTGAAGAAATTCTTTCTTTTAACCCCTTCCAGTGAATCTACCACATAGATATATATATCTTCAACAGCTATTACCCAACAATCTCCTTCTCATTCAAGAAGTACTTGGACAGATGGAAGTCAAAACAGTAGGGGACTAATAAACTGTTTCAAGGTTCCCAAATTAGGTCTGCTTAAAAATAAAAAATGGATTTATAAATGCTAGCGTCCAATCGGAGTGTTGCCACTGATTTCCATGGTCTGGCAGTATCTGGCTCCTAACACAAACACAAATGTCGTAATTTGTTTTCCATCCCCTCTGATGTCAATGTAAACAATCTTTTGGATGGATTTGGATATTTCTCTGCAGGAGTATGAAGACTAACTCAACAGTATTGTGTTAGTTTATGGGAAGCAGAAGGGGAATCTGACAAGTTTAGTGACGTTGCCCAAGCCATCTGAAACATAGGAAATGTTTTACATAATGAAAAGCATATTAGTGTTTAAAACATGTCCTATATTCATTGTTTATGTGTACATTAGAAGCTACATCAAGACTTGAGCTAAAAATGGCCAAGCCAAATGAAAAGGCATAGAAATAGTCAATGTTTCATACAATTTGCTATCTAAATCTCCTGAAGCTAATAAAATTATTCTTCATGACGTTATCTTTTCTCTCAAGATTTGTGAGGAAAGTCAGTTTGTGTAGGATCAGAGAAGGCAAGATTCACTCCATTCTTTCCTGTTCTTTTAAGAAAAACCTGATGCATCTTTCCCTGAATGTGTATATATATCTTTGCTCTTGTCTTGCAATTTGAATTTGAATTGAGTCAACTCCATTTCCTAAGGAAGTCTTACATTTAGACCCAAGTAAGCAAAAACGTTTGTTTATGGCTTACAAACTGTTAATATATTTTGACAGAGGTCTTTAAGCCCATTTTTAACTGCCTCTTTGGAAATATTTTGGGAGTTATTTTTTCAGAAACAGGTCAGGCAAGCAGATGAACATAAGTGGGTCTCGCCTATAAAAGCTGCCTGTTTTGCTCTTCCAGTTGCTGCACTTGGTGTGAGAATTCAGGGCTGAGTGTGCCTTGTAACAAAGGATGCTCTAGCATACCACAGGCAGCGCAGTATTTCTGTACTTGCCTGTAGGCCTGGCTCTTAATTTTGAAGTCCAGTCACTCCATGCTCAGCTAACAACATTGTTTACCACAAAAGGTTCAGCAAAAACCACTGCTAAAATTGCTCAGTGGTCAGCTGTGTTTCTTGAAATTAATTTTCAGACTGAGTAGCCGCCTGCTGTGAGGTTTATGGTAGACTGTCTCTTCTGACTGCTAGAAGTTTCCTAGGAACTTTTCGTGCACAAGCAACACATTTTAAAATATGCACTTGCTTAGGCACATTATCATTCTAAAAGTCTTGAAGCTAGGTCCTCATTCTTTGTCACCATAGAAATGATTATACGATTACCAGTTTTTCCACAGAAGGACTGTCTGTGTACCTCGGTATGGATACAATGGCTCTCCAAGGCACTGAAGAATTATTTGACTGCAAATAAAAGACCATCTCTCCACTACCCCAGACCTAGTGGGAAAGGAGCAGCCACAAACCAGGCTGACCAAACATGTTTTGAAAGGAGCAGGCAAGGCAGCCTGTGGGCACGTCCTCCTCCAGCTGCAGTTTCCCAGGTGGATAAACTGGAGCCGCAGCATGGCACCCTGTTGCTGTTACGTCTCTGAGGCTTGTGCCTCCAGGTCTGCCAGGCAAACTGCTTCAGCATGTGCTGCTTAAGGCACTTTAGTCAAAGTAAGCTATCTCCCAATGACAGCACAGAGATAGATGTATAGATGTTGTATAGATGCAACATAATGTGAGCGATGCTGCTATTTCAGCTGCAGTGGAGGACCTGTAGGCAAATGTTCTCACCGTGCTTGCTGGTATAATGGCATCTCAGAGCACCTACCCAGTGCAAAAAGGGTCTGCGGATCCCTCACACTTATATGAACTTCATCCCTTTTTGCAGCTTCAGTGTTAGGCTGAGGTGCCAAGCACTTGTGCACGGTTTAGCCAACATTCAAAGATTGGATATTTTACGCTTTAACCAACCACGCTGGTTTGTGGTTTTCTTTCCTTTTATTTTTGGCCACTTGATTGAACTGCATGTGGCAGCACACCAGATTCGTCTTTAAGGTAACTCTTATTTCACTCAATAGTATACAATGTATTCACTCCCTTTGAGCCTCTTTCAAGTTCAGTTTTCACTTCTACTCCACTATTACACTCCTCAGTGTTTTGTCTGTAGAAATAATCTTTTATGAACTTGGGTTCCGTGCCCAACTTCCCTACAAGTCCTACGAATTCCCTTCTCGGAGCAGTACATTCATTAAAGACACTGTAGAAAGCCCTTTCAAATTCAAATACGTAAAAGCAAATGGGAATACAGAAACACAAAATGCAAACACAAATACCTTCCACAAGACGGTGGACAGCAAGTGAAAGGATAATGGTTTTGATAGGGGAAAGCAATTGTCTGGAAGAATAAAAATTATAAATCTTTAGAAAGGAAGATTTGAGGTCTTTTATTCTGAAATGGGGAGAAGTATACTGAGCAAGGCCTCAAAGTTTGTCAGATGCTGTGCTAATTTAAGAGTCTTAAATAGCAGACATTGTCTGTCTGTCATGCAGTTGTATGTCTGTCAACTGTCTGCTAGGTTCAGGCTCTAGAGGATCCCAGATGTGCCAGTGGAATCTCAGGAGCCAAAAACCTAACCAAACTGTCTAGGGTTTTATTTGTCTTTTTTTTTTTTTATCTGGCAAGTTCAGCAAGTGTAATGGAAACAACTAGTTAAGAGTAAAGTGGGACCTAAACTGTTTGTTACCTAACAATTTCTTTTTCATCTTCCAGAACCCTTTTTTACAGTCTTAAACAGTCTGCTTTAAAAGAAACACTTTTTTTTGTGCTTTTCCCTGTTTCTAAACAGTGGATAAGTACTGAGATGCAGTGCCAAAGCCTTTTCTTCCAGTATTTCCATCCCATTAGAAACCACAAAGTGAGGCAAATGCTGAGAGCAAGTCTCTTCTTGCAAAACTTCTCGTTCAATCTATTGAACACAGAGGTTTGGATGAGTTTGATTAAGCTTGCAAAGGTTGACTCAGTCCTTCATCCTCCACTGGTAGGTAAATTGAATCATGGGATTTATAAAGAATAAACCTTGCCAGACAAACTTGATTGCATTTTTGATGGAATTACAAAATTAGCAGATGATGGGAAAGCAGTAGATGTAATATATTTGGATTTCAGGAAAACATTTGATACTGCCTCATGAAATCTTACTTGAAAAATTAATTCAGATCGGCTGTGAGTAGTACACTGTCACGTGGGACGAGGAGCTCAAACCTCATGAAAAAGGACAATGACAAGAGGCAGCAGAGACTTGCCTGTGCCCCTGACCTCAGTGCTCTGAGGACATCACCTTTGGTCCTCCACGAGGAGGTACAGCCGCAATGCTCTCTGTGGGCTCCTGCTGAGTCTGGCTGTGCTGCCACAGTCATACTTGATGAGGGTGGAGGACTGCAACTTAGCCTGCTGATGTGATCAGGGAAAGTGTGACCCGTCTGCCATGTGGGATGGGGGCTTGGTGTCACAGCAGCAGTCACGTGCCGCTTTCCTGGAAGCCGATGATGCCAGCATCTGAGAAAAGTTCATGGCTCTCCTGTGCTGGGGGAGAGAGGATAATGAAAGCAAAGCCCATGTGCCTTGTTGGGAAAAGGGTGAGAGCCCCTAAAAGGATAACTCTCTACCAGGTTAAAGTAAAGGAGAGAGAGATCTTTAAAGAACACAAACTATCTTAAGAACTGATTTGTTCCTCTACATTAAGGAAAATATTCTGCTGTGATTTCACATTTTGTTCTGAAGGCCTCATCCTAAGAAAGAATATTGACAAACAGAGGTAATTTTAGAGAAGGAGCAAAGCAAAATATCCAGATGCTGATGTGATAGTGTTTATGTTTTCATACATATATATACACACACACATACACACACACGTGGTATAAATAGCTTGGCTAAAAGGCAACCATGGGGGTTTGGCAAGGTGCCAGCATCTAGAGGCCATAAGAAGACAAATATAAATGGTACAGGCTTGACCTGTCAATTCAGGGGTACTGCACCTGACTCCAGTAGGAGCTTTCTGAGGGAAAGATGGATCCGTGGGGTTTATACAGAATAGGTGACTGCAGAGAAAGTGGTATAACTAGGTAAACTGGGTTGAAATCAATCAAAGAAATAAGTAGTTGATATACAGGGAAAACTCCTAGCAGTGAACGTCCTACAATGTTATCAAAGGAAATGGTAAATAGCTCATCCATCAGAACATTTACATCTAATTTGGATAAAACCTGGTTTTTTTCCATGTGGATTCCCCGGTCCCCTGCCAATTCCTTGAAAGCTCACGGGAATCTCAGTGGGGTTTGGTTACACCTCAGCAGAGGACAAGCCCTTATCCACCCAGTAGAAAAATATTTCCTCTGGCTATCTGCCATGTAGAAACCAGATCTTAGTGTTCATTTCAGTTCTTTCTTTATGTTTCTCGCATGCCGTCTCTCCTTTCTCACTCATTCTGCATGCCTCTGCCCTCATGGGTGAGGGCCAGGTCTGCAGTTGCGGAAGAGCTTGGTTCGTGCCATGCTCCACAGAAGCTCTTCCCAGCAGCATCAATCCCCATCAGTTTTACTTTGCGGGAAGAGCTACTGTAAGTGTTTCTGCACTGGAGCATCCTCATGGTTTGACTGTGCAAACAAGGATAGATCTATCACCTAGTCAGGGCAGATTTGGTCATGCAAGCTACCAATTTGTTTATCTCTGTTCAATGGTTAATCTTTTTTTAAATACTGTAAGCTTAAATCTAAAAATCCACTGCTTTCTTAAGACCTTTTAAGTCAACTTTCAAAGGCAGTCTTTTATTGCTGGGTTATAAACCCCTTTACAGAAGGAAAGCTTTAAGTCTGAATATTAAAGTAAAGTGTTTAAAGTTCCTTTTTGGACTGTGAACCTATTATTAAAGGAGGATGGAAACTGGTTTGCAGTCTGCCTTTTACACAGAGCATCCATACTGCCAGAGTCCAAAATGAAGTCACTTTTTTGGATTAGGCGCAGACCACAGAAGGCTTAGAAATGCCACTTGTAATTAAAAACATTGCGCCTGGATCCCTCTGTCTTTATCGAGGTTAAATGGCCACTGAAAGCAATACAAGTTGAGACTGAAGAACAACAGCAAGCTCATGTCCTCTATTTTCTAATATATTTAACTGTTTATGGATGCTAGGAAAGCTTTGTACATTTTGTACATTTCAACAGTAAAATGGATGCAATTTCCTCTAACTTTGATAGTGATTGTAATAACAGTTAGTGCTCTGTGAGGCCAAGCAGAGCCACCTTTCCTTGTCCCCTTCTCCATGCCATATGAGATTGACTGTCAACCCTTCAGCGTGGACAAATGTTGTGGGCTGTTGTTGCAGCTTTCTTTGTTTTTTCAGCTTTATCTGTTGTATTTCTGCTAATGCATTGTCTACTTTATGGATCAGAGACTTTTATCTAGCCGTCTGGAAGAGCTTAGCGCAACACAGCCCTGATCCTGCTGGAGCTTTAGCAATATCAATACCAATTGCACACCATTTTAATCCTTAAAAATGTTGTGTAAACTAGATGGGCTAGATTCAGGAAGGGATGTATGCGGGTACCTGAAAAAGGGCTTGGTGGGAACCGAAGCGCTAAGAAGAATACTGTGATCTAAAATATCCCCGTAGAGCTGCTGGCAGCTGTGGGCCCATAGGCCTGATCCTTTTCATTCAACACTTTGCTGGGCGCTGCACATCCCAGTTTGACATCTCCTGCCCTAACTTCTACTGCACTATGGAAACTATGTGCCTTTCTATTCAGGTTCCCTCCACTGCCCCCCGTAAATATTCTCAGGATATATTACATAGGATCAGACCTTTCCAGAAACACAGCTCTAGCCACTTTTTTTCACTGTACTACAGGGACAGAAGAGACTTGGCTAGCTGGAAGTTATACCCACCTCCCCAGAAACAAACGCCAGATTCTAGTAAGATTATGTAGAAAAGGTGGCTATGACCCTGCAGACTAGTGATTAGAGCATTTACCTTGGAGGAGAGAACCTGTACTCCCAGGAGAGTTTCTGCAGCTTGGTATCTCGGACCATCATCAGACAAGAGGGAAGAACAGTTTGGTGAACAGTCCAAAACACAAGAGTTCCTCAGATTTGTTAACTGTGGTCTGAAGGTACCTCGCTGTTCAGCGACCCAGCTGCTGTCGGGGGATCCATGCTTTGCTCAACAGCCCCTGGGTTTACTACAGGTCCTAGACACCCCTCCTGGGGATGGAGCTTAAAAGCCACATACCTTTTTTTCTCCCCAGCACAAATAGCGTCAGTATCACTGAATTCTTTGCAACCACATCTTTTTAGAGGGATCCCCATTTCACCATAAGCCTCTGTACCCAAGTTTAGATTCTTTCTGATAAGGACTCCCAAATGTGCTGGATTTGGCATAAGGTTATTTTGTGCACTTAGCAGACCACAAAGCAGAGGAGAAATGCCAACAGCATATTAACCCTTGTATCCCCCTCCTTTTAACCATATTCATTATATCATTTACCAGTGCAGCAGAAGTACTGCAGCCGACTGTCAGGAAAGACTTGAGGGTCAAGTATAGCATCCAGACATCCAGTCCCAGAGCCGCTCAAGTGAATAGTAATGGGGAAATCGCCCGCTGGGATGCCATTGTTCCTGCACCACACTAATCCATAATGCTTCTCAGCTGAACACCAACCTTTAATTTTTATTTTTTCTTGAATGCATCCTTAAATCTGGATGCCATACTCCTTATCATGTTACCCAGGCGCCACATTTCTAGGCAGTTTACAAAATGCCAACCTACAAACAAGAGTAAAGTTCTGGGTAAGAAACTACTAGTGATTTCTGATCCAGAGCTGGTCAGAGAGTCTTGCAGATGATCTTCAGTTTCTGTCACCAGTGGCAATGTCTTTAGAAATATTACAGCCTGCAACAGGGGTGGAAGGGCTATGAATAGTACTAATATCATACAATTTAATTCCGGTTTTGTCAGTGAATCAGCAGTATTCGGAGAGCTGTAAATCCTTGTAATTCTTCCTCTCTGCCTGCTGACAATGCAGGATGGTGTGCCGCGCTCCGAAGGGGCGGTTCTGTGGACACTGTTGAGCCAGTGCTTTGTTGAAAGACCTCTGGATTGCTGCCATCAGAGCCAGGGTCAAGAAATATTCCTCGGTGAAGTAAAATCTAACCTAACTTTACGTGGTGTGGTTAAGGACTCTGCATAGCGCGAGTACGTGTGTCACACCGGCTAACAGGGCATAACAAAATGAATGCCCAATTCCCCTGAAGGTACAGCAAGACAGCTGCTTATTATTTTTGTTTTGTTTGCATGAAGATAGCGTGTATGACTTAGTCGGAAGTATGGGCTTTGTAGTATACTTTAACTGAATGTGAAAGTTTCTCTGTTCCCTTTTGGGTGCTTGAATGCAGGGATGGAGAAAAGGAAAGCACTAAAAGCAGGAGGGTAACTTGGGCCCAGTTGTCTGCAGATAAGGCAAAAATCGTGAAGGAAATCTGTATGTTATTAGCTGGCTCAGTTAATAAAAACTGAATATATGTGACACATTTAAAGGTTTAAATATCTCTTAAAACATTTTACTGGCAAAATTTTAAAGCCATAGTTATTTCTGCACTGAGCTGTGGAACTGTGAAGAAGTTGTCTCATGGTGTTTTGCACATAGAAAATACCAAGAAAGGCAGAAAGGGCAGCTTTAGGTATGGGAAACAACGGGAAAAATCCTGCATATGCTGTTATTTCTTTATTCACGCATTTACATTTGCAAACACATGTGTATACTCTTTCTGCAAAGCTATTTCGTGCTGGGGGAGTGCAGCAAGATGGAACTAGGACCAGAACAGACTTTGAATGCAGCAGCAGTCAGAGGACAGTAAGAGGAAAACACTGGAAGTCAAGGACACTCCCAGGTATGAAGCTGAGATAGGAGATACTATAATAAATGCACAAAAGTGGAAGAAGGATGACGACATATGCTTGGAAGGATGTGGCAGGGCTGGTGAGCTCCAAGGCATGTCTCCAGCTTTAGTATTACGTCCCCCACCCTCTTCTTCCCAAGAAAGCTACCAAAGGTGACACCCGCATCCAGCACATACGGTCAAGGGGAAGAACTATCAGATTTCTCTTCCTGCAACTATTAATGTGCAAACAAATGATTCTCGAAGGCATCAAAGCAGTGTGTGTGGCATTGTCATGGGACTAAAGACTAGAGTCACATGGTTATAGGTGTTTACCATCATCAAGTGGGAACTTCAGTGAAACCATGCTTCTCTGCACCACGTTACCAGAAAGGGGTTGAAGAACAAATTTTGAGATTCACTGGTAAATTATGGCCCATATCCTGTTACAAACGCTGCCTTAGCATTTGAAATGCATGATAGAAAACTGTCCTAAATGATCACTGACCTTCAAACAGAAGGGGGAAGAAAGCCAGACCCAACTTGACAATATCTTCTCTGAAGCAAAAAACCTATATTTAACTGGATTCTCACAAAAGATCACATGTGCCACAAGAGGATAAATTTGGAGCATTCTCAGTTTCAGAGTGAATATTTTATATAAACACACTAAACAGTATTGGAAAAATACAGTGCTCTCCCCAACAGTAATGCTCAGTGAGCTAAAAAAACAGACTGGGCCAGATATTAGTTATAATTCCCAATGCAACCTATTCTTGAGTATAAAGTCTCCTGAGAGACACCTTACATAACAGGAAATTTTGGATAACCACAGAAAATACATCAAAGCCATTTCAGATATTTCTAACACAACAAGTGTATGCTAAATGTTAGGGAAAAAAAAACACCCATGTGCATATTAGCATTTAGGTTTTTATTTCATCTGGGTTGGAATATTTCTCCATGATCAGGGTTTATAAATTTGCTAGGGCATGGAGTCCTGACCAGTCTGCTGTGTGTTGTATTCAGACTGTATGATCTCAACAGGAGAGCACAGAAAGGGAACAGACATCGTGGATCAGAAGCAGTCAGGGAACATTAACTGCATACATGCATAATTATTACTACAGTGACCTGATGGAAATTTTGCAAGGATTTCAAAATACTACTGTGTACTAGAAACATGACGAGTGAAACCATTCTCAAGCTTTTTTGTGTTTCCATACACATGCTCACAGATAGAAATGACAAATAATATTATCAACAAATACTAATTCATAACAGCCTCTCAAATTTCAGCAGGGATTTTTAGGAGAGAGTAAGTGGGTGCTTTGACAATGGTAGAGGACTGCAGTGATACATAAAATCAAATTGGATGTTATATCAATGTACTCCATACAGGAATAACTGCAAAAATAACAAAACGCAAGAGCAAGGGACTCTTACTGCCATAGCCTTCCCAGACTGTGTTGTGGATCCATCTTTCTCTATATATATCCGTGTGTCTGTTGATTTTCCATGTTATGGATCTATTGTGATAGCTTAAAGGTGGAAAAAGAAAAATGCAAATTTATCACGCAGGTTTTTTTCAACACGGTACAGTGGTGTTGAACACTGCACACTAACTTAGCCAGGGTGCTAGGTCAGAGTTGGGGACTGTAGGTTATGGAGTTTTAAAATATGCTGAAATTATCGAAACCCAATCCACTGTTCCATGGTTTTATACCAGCCTGTCTCAGTCTAAGGTCAAACTAGAAAAGTTTTCTGACAAGAGCTCTAGGTCTGAGTCTTTTTGCTTTGCTGCTGACTTAGCTGGTTAGCTGAGTAAGTATAATATAACCCGTAAAATCCTCCAAAAGAAAAAAAAATCTACAAATTTAGCTTAAAAACAAAAGTTATGGTAACATAAGTGTCTCTAAGTTTTGCAATAATCCTCCAGTACTTTTGCATCCCAAAAGGCTCCAGATGTGACCAGCCACTGCAAAATGGCAAGTTGTTTATCAGCATTCTACATTGCAAACTGGCACCTGTAATTTCACTCTCACTTTGCATCAGCAGAATTAAGATATCCAGAAAAACCCTACCAAGAGAGGTTTATGTGTATTAATGCATAAACATTTATAGTAAAATGCCCTGTCTGTCACCCTCAAGGTGAGGTATTCAGCAACCGATTCTTCCTCCTGCTCAGCTGCGTGCATGCAGCATGATCCAAGTGTTTCTCTCTGCTGGGTGTTAAGGGTAGCTGTATCAAGCGAAAGAGAGAAAATGAATATAAACCAGTTACTGACAGCACCGTTATTAAACACTTGATTTTCTCCAGTCTTTCCACGAACTGCCTTTTTCAGCGGTGAGGACCGCAGGCAGCTGAGTGATGGGGCTTGCCACCGCCCACCCATGGGCTTGCTGGGACAACACTCATACATTATATAGGCTGACCAGACCCTGCAAACTTTATTTGTGTGAATAATCTCCACCGATGCAGCGATCACTCTGAAGAGATAATGGGGTCCCAAGCACTTGGAATCACTGACAGATTTGGGGGTGGGGGCAGGGGGGTGTCTGAACACTTGTGCCAAATTTGAAAATGGTGTAGTTTTGATCATGTTCCCTTCCTGATCTGGTCTGTTCATGGCTTCACTTTGTTTGGGGGAGGGAAGCTTCCTTCTGATTACTTCTTTCTAAAAACTGAGTGCCACCTTCTTAATTTTTACAGGTGATGGATTCTGTTGTTGATAAATGCTATGAAATAAGCTATGCTATACTCAGGGGGCAGATATATTTTCAGAAAGTCACCTCCTTATTTGTGAGAAGCACCTGCCAATTAATATGCTTAAAAATATCACTAGAGTTATGTAAGATCTTTAAAAATTCTTCTGCTTCTTGACTCTGCAGCACTTCACCTATTACCAAAAGTAATCAAGCTTCAGTATGCTTTAAAATAAACTCAAAACCAAACAGCCCTAATTTAATATAAGCCAGAGATTCTGAAGTTCTTCCTCTTCTGCCTAATTATTCAAGCCCGTCCATATGACATGCAGGCTAATCTTGCACTAATGATCTTGCTGCAATTGTGAATCTGTGTCCCTGGTCAAGCACTCCCAACCATGGTACTGGTGTTACCGGTCACACCGTCATTCTCCATTAACGGTATATAATATACGTGACACTGTTAACAATTTATTGGCATTTGGATGGCAATGGCTGAATGAACTCCAGGCTCAGCATATCAAATCAGCTGCCCAGGGTCATTCTGATCTCCCAGCATTCTGCTTTTCTAATTTTTTTAAGAGAAGACTATATGGACGTGACTCTTCTGGAGCAACCTCTGGCAAATACCTTCTCTGGCCACAGGTGCAGTTTTGAGAGTGAGGGGAGAATTATTTCACGTAACATGGGGCTCTGCTAGGAGTTACACATACATCCGAGCTACAAAGAGCATATGGGCAGGGTAAATTTCCTGCTATGGCACCTCCCAGTTTGTGCTGTAAAATACATTTAAACACAACGGGATTTGTGTAACACACAGATTAAGTCCTTCATAGCTACTGTTTAATATATGGTGAGTTAGAAGTCATAAAGGTTTTCTGGCTTAAATTTATAGAAGATACTGAAAGTGTTACATGGTGTTTTCTTTTTCAGAAACTGATCCAGGCTGCTGAAGTTACTGAGAATTTTTCTTCTGTGGGCTTTGGATCAGGCTTTAAGGCTAAGATTTCTAAATGAAATATAAAATAAAAAAACCCCACCCCACACTTTTTCTCATTCACCACCCATTTAGAGATTTTTAGGACAGGACCTCTGGTGCAGGAGGACCTGTGTTTGTACTACAGGTACTCCAGAAAAGTGCCCAGAGCTGGTAGGCATCTAGTCTTTCCATAGTCTTGTAACTTCAGTAAAACCAAATACATTTAGACTGATGACTTGATTCTCTCATCAGAAAGATATGTAAGAATTGTTGTCTATCTTGTAAGAACAGCACTACACTTGTACATGCATGTGTAGAACTGTTAGAGATTTTACAAGATACATGGGAATGTGCGCCTGCTTATCTAAGGAAAGAAGTGAGCTCAACATTAAAAAAAAAAAAATCCACCCTCTAGCCGAGACCTTGCCTGCCAAGTTTTAGCTGTGTGTTCTCTGTTTGAGGCACATACTCCCACGTCCTGCACTGAGAGGTGAATACACTCTTTAATTTAGAGTGAAGATTTAGAAGCAAATTCTACTTTCATTTACATCATTAAAATCCTAATGAGGCTGTAAATCAGGGTAAGAATATGGTTGAGGTCGATAGGGTTGGATGGATTTAAATGTCTGTAGAATTCGTCCACTTTAGGTGGAAATACAAACCAGACTAGCCAAAGTAGAGCTCTGAAACAAATATAAATGCTGAAAGAAAAATATTTCACATTCTTATCAAGATCTGAACAGAGCAGGAACACCCTTAATTTGGGGTCTCAATGGTTTGCTTCTCCCTATAAAGCAATAATAGTGAAATAGTGAAAATATTTACTAACATTATCCTAAATAATTTACAAAGGTCTGAAATTCAGGTTTTTGCTAAAGTATCCTTGCTAAGGTAGTAATTAGAACGACATTTGTATACTCAAGGGTTTACAGTTTGCTTTAAACTATTAACAAAATGTATTTCCCAAAATATACCAACACAGTTACATTTTCCATGATTTCCTTTCTGTAAGTAGGCTTCAATATTTCAAATATTATATAATGTGGAATGATCTGGCAAGACATATGCTTTATATTCACTGAGAGCTTTGGTAATGCACGGACAGTAAATTTGTTCTTGAGTTTGAAATTGAAGTATGTTTAATTATGCCAAAATGCAATCTGAACTTGCTATTTATTCTGCTTTATACCTTGAGGAAAAAAACCCCAAACCCAAACCCAACTGCAGTTGGTAGCATGTTCTACATGCATAGTTATTGTTTAATAGTTTTGTAGGTAATGCACGTCTAGGATGCTGTTGTGCACCCGAGAAGCTGCCGTTCCATAAGCTGATGTTGATATGGCATGTCCAGATGGGGCTGATGGTATTCACCTCTTTTTTTTCAGTCTTTCTTTCTTTTATTTCATGATTGGCCGTTTTCCATTATATTTGAAGTCGTAATTAATGTTATTTTACAGTGTTTCAGTATGAGAGAGTGTAATTTAGAAGCTGAAAAAGGTAACCCATCCTGTATGCCCTGTCCAGACCACTGGTTTAAATGGAAGCCTCCACCAAGGACAGCCTATGGAATCAGCCCCTCAGCTGAGCTGCAGCCAACTTGTTTCTGTATTCCTTAAAAAGACCTGCAATACGTGCCAGGAAACACAAGAAAATAAAATGAGTCACTAAAACAGTAGTTGATTTTACTGGAAATTATTGAAACAAATAGTAATGTTATCATATATAAACTTTAATATTAACATTCTAGAGCAAAATGATTTCTGATAATGAGTAAAAGCATAACATTAAGGACCACTTTGTCTTACAAATAATATTAATATGAACTGATGCAAGTGGTGAGATTGCCTAATATAATTTTGCTGACACAGGACACGTAATGAGAATCTATGGAATATGGCGTATAAACCCATTGTCTTGTGAGCAAAGCTCACATCTTTAAACTGCACAGCAGCAAATCTAAGATTTAATTGTGACGCTCTTCCTTTACAGGCAGCCTTAGTTCCATATACCACTGATGTTAGTTATGTTTATTGTAGAGAGATGAACACATCATTATTATTTCTTTACTAAAAGGTGAAGGGAGAGGTTTTAAAGAACAAGACAAAAACCTATAGAAAATATCAAACCTGGAAGAGAATTTGTAGATAAAGAATTACATTTAAACAGACTATTATTTAAACTAATAAATTTAAATTATTAGATTTTATTTCCTCTGTTACATCTATTCTGATCCCAGTTCAAGATTGTCTGTTTTCTTTGAAAACTGTGCAGTACCTACTTTCTTCCATCCTTTGATCTACCTAACAGTATCACAACACATCCCAACACATGAAACACAGATTTTAGGACTGGCTTATGCAAAGGGCAGCATCTAAGGGAATGAAAAGGTCTAAGGATTTATACTACATTGTTGAAAGTGCTTAATATCTAGAATTCCGGAAAGTCAAGTGGGTGATATGCAATGCCCTCTTTGTAGTTGCTGTTTAACCCGGGAGTTAGTAGTTACTAACTGAATGTACAACCATGTGTGTGTAGACGTACTTCCTGATTTAATGATTACATAATAAAACATACATTAAAACCAGTAAAGCTTATAATTAGATTTCTAGTGAAAACATTTACATTTGTCAGTCTAAAATATACTATCCATGAAATTTTTGAAATATTTGCTTAAAATGTGCTGTTTCTATAAACAATCCTAACAGTAAACCTATTAGCTAAAATATTCACAAAAAGTAAACAAAAGGAGCATGAACACAGCCAAATCAAATTCAGCTTTCTGTCTTAGTAAACACTTGTGGAATCATTTTTAAAAGCATGTTTCTAGCTCCATCTCAGAGTCCCTCTGTGGCAGGCATCGAATCTTTCAAAACTTCTAAATACTATTCTTTACATAGTTATGAAATATATAAATATAATTTTGCTCCCAAACAGCAACAAAAGACCTTTTATAAAAATAAAATAATGTAAGGTGGCAAGGTCAAGCTCTCAGCAGCCAGGAAGAGCCAGCACGACTCTGGCCTGTGAAACCTTAGTCACTACCCATATGCATGCCGATACAATCTTGCAAGACATGTACTTAGGCTATGTTTTTTGAAAGACCACCTGCTAATTTAGCACACAGAGTAGATTTACAAGTGAATGAATATTTATTCAACCTAATTTTTCAATATATGACCACAGCCTTATGTAGAGTATAGTACACTTGTTTGGCCCTACTGTGAAAACAGAACTATTAACTTTCTCCTAGGTTTGCCTATGATTTTCATATGTTTGTAACATCTGGAGGCACAAAAATATCAATCCGTTCATTTTCAGAACAACTATGACAATAACAAGGATGCAAACCGAGGTAAAGAGAAATTAAAAATGAACACATTTTGGTGCCCTCTTTGAGAACGTCCATGTTCTTTTGTCTGACCAATTTGCATTTTTATTATTCTCTGTATTCACTGCCATTAAGAGTTTAAACTCTACCTAGCCGTCCCATTAGTACCTGAACCCAAACTATGCATTTTCAGCCCCAACCGCTTTTTGGCTGCTTTTTACCCTAGAGATGTCCACAGTAGAGAGAAATGCATAAATTTTCCCTGTTAAAGTTATCTACGCTGGTCTGCTGCTGGGCATACCTGGGAACACATACATCTTGTCAACCCAGGCACTTTGGCTATCACAGCCCTGTCAAGACCTGCAGTCTAAATATCCCTTCACTTAACCTCACTTATGTATTTGGCGTATTAGAAGTTGGAATGACTGACTAAAGCTGCGGTGAGAGTCTCAGGAAGGTATTCTCAATCACCAACCTGCCAGGAGACTGTAGTAGCGCAGGCTTGGATTTGACACTCAAAAAACTTCTTAAGAACAGTCCCATTTGATGCTGAAATACCACAATATTCGAAGACTTTGATGTCTGAGGGATGACACCTCTAATAGCAGATTGCCTCCTAGTGCCACCCTAAGGTAATGACTGAGAAGGCAAAACACCAAATCACCAGTGCCAACACAGATATTTTCTTGAGAGTCCTGCATTTAATTAACGAGTAAATGTCTTATTATGAAATTTAATGTCTGCTTTTATGAGTGGATCATAATTTTCAAATAAAAAGTAAAAATTATCTTAAATCCTCTTAAAATTTTTTCCAAAATACCTTTTCTACCACCCCCAAAAAAGGTTGTTTCTGGTTTCTATCATGAGTCAGAGAAACCCCTTGTTTTAAGAAGTTTGTACCGGGGACATTCTGCATATTTGTTTTCTACTTTGAGCTTTAGTTAACACAATCAACCATTTATTTTATCTTTTGGTGTAATAAACCACTACTCTCTCTTTACATATGTGAGATATATGATGAAAAAAAAAAAGAGAGAAAATATTTGTCCTAGGTCCTTTTCTTTTTCCTTTGAAGATGTCTTTTGGAACCACAATTCCTCCATCTTCTTTCCAGAAATGATATACATAATCTATACTTCTCCGTGCTTTCTTGGCAGGAGTAAAACAATTTTTTTATCTCCTACCCTTCAGATCTTTCAGTAAGAACAGTCAAGTGAATTTCACACCTCACACAATTGCAAAGGAATTACAGGCACATTGAGAACACTTGACTCAGTTTGCTTCCAGGATAATGTATTTTTGGTAAGAAGTAAATTTTACAGTATATAAAACATATCTTTGCAAATGAAATATAGCAGCATAAGGGAACATTATATATATTCCATTTTAAACATACATTCGAGAAAACATAAGAGCATGCCCAATGTAGTATCTAGCAGCCTTAGACAAAAGAGACAGAATTGCTTCGTACATGGCTGAATGTGTTGTGCAGGGATCAAATGCGAATATATACACAGATCAAAGGGGGCACAACGCAAGTCATAATCTATCCAACACTCACCTCGGTTTACAGAAAGATCCTCATGATGTGGTGCAGGCTTATCTGCACCACTCCACTTGCCAGCTGTAAAGAGAAAAGCACCATAAGTTAAAAACATCAAAGTGCGCTTTTTTGGTGCCCCAGATTGCATAGCCTACTGTGGAAACTGCACAAGCCTCGTAATGGAGCCTGTTCTGCTCATGGAGAAGGAGCGTACAACTCTCCTGTGCAGGAGAGGAGGAGGGAGTGCCAAGTAAAAAAAAAAAATGCAGGAATGTTACATATTAAAAAACTAACTGAAATAACTTGCAGAAATTACTCGGGTAGCTTGTTTCATTCTAACTGCTCCGTGTATCAAAGTTCCTTTAAGATCTCCTAGAAGTGGTGCAACACTACTTCTTGCACAGAGAGCCGTGAAAAAGTCTTAGGATGAATGCCACAAATAAAGTAGCACTTTTGCCATCAGTATAATTTCACTCTGGTCAGTCCCGTAATAGATTAAACCCCTTTTTGTCTCAGAAACCTGATACAACACAAGAAGCGATGGGAACCCCGAGTATCCATGGGAATTAATGTTTGTCTTCGGAAGGTCAAAACTTATCACAGTTTCACTTTTCAACTTAACATGGGGAAAGAGCACCTAAAGTTCAGCTCTTTAAAAAAAACTGTAATAAAACTCTCTGGAAGAAAAAGTTTTACTTGCTCCCACAGGATTAATTATTTCCCAAATAAATGGAACATGGCATTTCAATAAGTTTATATTGTGACTTCACCAGTTTTTGTTATATATTTGAAATATCATAGTATTCAATAATAGTTCATGGCAGAGTTCTTTTTAAAATGTATAATAGTGACAGCTTTCAGACATATTACACACTTAATTTTTGAATGAGAACAAATTTATGATTCACTTGTGTTACAGAAATTGTATTTTACTGTCATTATCAAAATTAGATTATTTAAGTACTGCAAAATTTTAATACCAAATTATCTTTTAACAGAAAAATTCTGTGTGGTCAATTACAGGGTATTAAAATACCCTTCACCATTTTCATATTACATTACAAACATTTTTTGTGCATTGTTTCTTCACTGTAGCTTTACTGTTTCATCAGATATAACCTCATGGTTGATATTTACGAAGCTGGTCTCAAAGAATATACAGGAGATATTGATACTGGGATCCGTTATGCCAAATGCACATGTTAATAATCTATGTTCTATTTTGCTTATCTTTCTGTGGTTTTTTGGCTAATTTTCCAGGTCCAGAATATTAACAGGGTTTTTAGTATGCATGGATTAGGTTATTATGTCAGGGATAGAGTGGCTAAATGGGTGAAACTGAAGAAATGCAGTAAAAAGCTGTTGTCTGTGGAGTTGTAAATAGTTTCCAGCAGACATGTTGCTGCTTACCCTGTTAAGGCACAATGCAGCAAAAAGCACTGGGCCTAGAGAAATGGATTGCCTTATTTGTTTGGATTCATGGGTGGCTCTTACTGCTCTAGGTCAGTTATTAATGAAGAAAAGAATGTCAATGAAATAGGAGGTGCCGACAGTCCAATTTTTGTCTTTCTGTGAAACCCATGTAAAATCAGATAAAAATGGTACTTATATTATGCTGATTACAAAATCAGGAGCTTTTAAAACATGTCTCAATTTAACAAGACATTTTTTTAGTATATGACATGAAAGCCACATGTAAAAAATAGATATGAGCTCAATGCATTAAGGTGACTGACTAATTTCACTACTTATAATTAAATGTTAGAGAGGTCTCAACACCCAAGCTGATGCTGTTTCTGAACAAGCTGATAATGCCCTTCTCATACAGTATATCAAAGCCTGAGGGGTGAATTTCATCCCCATTCTCTTTCTTAGTTGTTCTGTAAACAAGCTAAGAAGGTGTCTGGACTCTGGTGACAAGCATTCTTTCTTGCCTGCTGATTTTTTGTCCAATTTGTTTTATTGAAAAAGCTGCACCATCAATGTGTGGTCAAAGAAGGATCAGGTTAAATACCAGGAGATGGGGTGGAAAAGACATAGCAGAAAACGCACTACAGCACTGATCTCTGAAGTAGGCAGCTAACAGTATGTCCCCATTACAGCAGTGCAATGACGATCTACAGCAAGAGAGTTGATGCGGTGGACCTGATGTCCACACTGTACTTCTGCAGGTTTCACGTAAGACTACCTCAATCTGGTCCCGTGGACTGAATGCTGTATTGAAACAAATCGGATGGGCTCTTAGGGTGCATCTTTTGATTTATCTTTATCTGAAAGGAATCTAATTTGCACGCTTTGTGATGCAAACAGAAGAATGGTAAGTTAGGATAATTGGGAGATCCACTTGAAAAAGCAAACTGGTCTGAACTAAAAGTGATAAAGCAGATGGACTCTTCAGATCATTCTATAGCATACCTTGCTGCATATTAGCTATCTGTGCTTCCTCATATCTGAAAAGGCAAGAGGGGGTGAAACAAAGAAGTGTAGTTCTTCAGTAGGTGCGTAAATGCCTCTTGAATATGCTGAATTTTAGAGCAGTGTTCCTGAAGAATTCCGTAACTGCACAAACATTAGAGTGTTTGATTTATCTTATTAAAGAAATAGGTCTGAACGGTCACCTGAGAGCTGGGCCTCCATTTGCTGTAAACCAGCAAAACATTAGAGCTGGTAGGGCAAATAAGGACAATGGCAATGAAAACAGAGCATGCAATAATGTTCTACATTTTTAATCTTAATGTATGTGACGCCTGGGCAGTTATTGAAAAATGAGTATAACTAATAGCAAAGGGAATACCCATGTAAATCTACAACGATTAATTACTAGGAGATGATAAAAAAACTGGGGAAATGTAATATGTAGAGAAAAAGTGATTTGCTGTAGCTCTTTGGGTATAGCTGATATCCCTAACTGGAAAAATCAGGTCCTCACACGGGAGTCCCATGCACATACCATCTTAACCAGGTTGCCTTGGTATTGTCCTCTGTCTTGGTACTCTTTTGACCAGTGACCAGATGGAGAGGAAGGGACTCCAAGAGGAGAAAATAGTGAGATTCCACAACCAGAGTTTAACCTTTTAAGCTAACAGAATTGTGTGAAAAAATGTATTTGCATGAAGACCATGGGAGATATGTGATGTCTTAATTCTAAATAAAATCCAATGTTTTAATAAAATTTTATAGGAAATTAACATTTTTAGTATGCATTAGAAGTACTTAACTTCTGGTAATTTTGGCCACGTTCCAATCCAACCGTCCAGAAAGGCCAAATTATACATAATAAATGATTGTTGAGAAAGAGGTATCACGTTATCTGTCTTGTCCATGGCGAATTATAAAGCTATTCTAAACCACAAATGTTGAGTTCTTAATCAAAGGAACTACTTACAATAATTTTACTACAGATTTTTATATAGCTGTGAGGATGTACGTCTGATGGAAAGATGATAAAATGTTTTTGTAAGATCAAATGTTATTTAAAAATTCATATTGCTGTATGTCTTGAAAATGTACTAGCAAATCTTTTCATTTTTCTATCCTCTTCAGTATTGCCATAGGCTCAATACTGTGGTCTTTACAACCAAAAACACCATGCATGGTTTGCCTATATGATGACATCATGGGGGGCATTACAGCAGCCGCCAAATAGTGAAAATGACAGTGAGATCCTGCTCCCTTAATCGAAGTCAGTGGGAGTTTTGCCTGAGTAAGGAGGTTAGGATTGGGTCCTTGAAAAAAAAAAGAAGATAATGAGCCATAACTAGGAATAATGGGGTGATTTGAAGACATGGAAAATGTAGGTTGAATATCATTAAAATCTTCCTGACAGTGAGCTCTATTATACCAGGGAATAATCTCATTGACTTCAATGGGAGAACTGCCAGAGTAAGATCTGAGCAAAAGGCTGGAGAAGCCTTGGTCCTGATCCAAAGCCCACTGACATCAGTCGGGATATTTCCATAGACTTCAGTGAGGTTTGGATCAGGCCTGGGGTGAACAGTGCAAGTATATTTGCCTGAACCCGCACAATTCCCAATGCTCTTTTCATAATCGTTGCGAATGGTTGTTAAGATGCATCTAAATACAGGCAACAGATGATGCTACTGGTTCATTTAAGCATAGCTGAAACTGATAAGTTTAAGAGGCGTTCTTCCATGTGGGGCAAAGAAGCTGTTAAAACTACCTGATTGCTGTTGTGCTGTGCTGCCGACTGGAGCTTATGCACTTACAGGACAGGGGGGTATGCAGGCATTATCTGAATTAGAAACCCCTGATTTTTGTTTTCATGAATGCAATGGGCAGAAAAGAAGGGGACCTACAAGCAAGGAAGCACCAGACACAGTATCAGAGATACTAGCAGAGAAGTACAAAGGAAAAGTGAAGAAACAATCTCTTTTTTTCATTCATTTTGTGTATATTCTTGGTAAATAAACTGGATTGCATCAGAGTTGCCAGCTCCTGCATCTGTTTCTCTCCTCACAGACAAAACTTGCAGGATTACAAACTTTAGCTACTACCTGATTCAAGAAAGGCAACAGACTAAATATTTGTGGTTTATGCTTTTGCACATATAATTTAAGTCATATGTTGTTTTGTAGGCACCAGTGATTAAATGCATTTTAATAGAGGCTCCCACTGAACCTCAGTAAAGTGTCACAACTACCAAATATTAAAAATGAAATTTCTTAACAGCAAACATGTTTTTGTCCTTCAGTGAATTCCCTGCACCTGGGTATTTTTTTCAGCACCTCGTGCAGCTCTCCAGCCTATCCAAATGTTTCTATCCTCTGCAACAGACTGGCAGTTACTTAAGTGAAGGTTTCTGTTTCTCAGTAAAGTTTCTATTAGCTCATTGGTTGAGTCATTGATGGGAGAGGGGAATGGAAGCAAAGAGGAAGGCCTAAAGCTCATCAAATTTTTATTCCTTAATACATGTACCACAGTCAATGAGAAGGAGCTGTAGAGATCTGCGGCACTCATATGAGACTAATATAACCAGATCAAATAAAATTGCTGCATTTGCTCAGGTAAATTTATTAAAAACTTAGAATCCAGGCATGGGGTAAAATGAGTATACAACTTCTTAAATTTTAACCTGCAGCGCTCATTGGGCTGTAACAGATTTGGAGAGGGTTTGCAGTAGCTCCAGTATGTTGATCCGGTTACTGTAGTGCTTTATGATTTATTAGTTTAACCCAAAGCAAAATGACTGAAAAAAAGGACAAACCTGCAGCTGAAGACAAATTTAATTGCCTGGCCCCACCTCTCCCATAATAATTTAAAGTTGTTCAATCAGACAAGTCATAGGAAATGTCCAAAATATCTTCTAGTCAATGCCACTGCCTCAGTGCAGATTCAGTTCTAGACACATCATTCTTATACGTTGTCCACCTAACTTCGTGCTAGAAAACTCCAGTGATGAAGATTTCATCCTAGGCTAGCTACTCCAGTGTTTCTCTAACTTGACTGTTAGGAAGATTTTCTTAGTGTCTAACCTATATCTCCCTAGCTGCAATTTAATCCACAGGTGAACATGGAAAAGAATGCATTGTCCTCCTGTCACAGCTACTTTTTAGTGATTTGAAGTCTCGTACCATGCTTCCCTCTATCTTCTTCTACATAGACTAGGCAACACCGTTTCCGTCACTCTTCCCTCACAGATGAAGTTTCCTAGTCCCCATTTTCCCTGCTTGTCTCTTTATTCTCTCTAGACTGTTACCAAATTGTGGAGCGCAGCCTATGTAGGGTGTACCAGAGGAGGCCTTACCAGCACCATGTAAAACAAAAGGATTACTTGGCAAGTTTTGAGGATGACACTCCCAAATATATATCCCTGAATGATGTCCATCTCTTTTTGCAGCAGCATGATGTTTCTGAGTCTTGTTAAACCTTGGTTTACTACAACTCTTGTATTTCTTTCTGCACTGAAAAGTCTGTCCTTACCCTGTTTAGCTGATTACTAGTTCCTAGGAGTGGAATTTTGCAATTAGCCTAATTGAATTTCAATGAATATTTCAGATCTTTTCACATTTTTCAACAAAATTTTGAATTATCACCTTGTCCTTGAATCTGACTGCAGCTGCCTTCCACTTGCTGTTATCTTCAGATTTAAAGAAACATTTTCTGTTCTATTGTCTAAGTCATTACTAAAACTGCTCTATAGTATTGGACCAGAAAAGACCCTTGTGGAACTCCATTTGATATGTGTCTCTACTTTAATGATGAACTTCTGATACCCATGCCCTCCAAGTACATTTTTGGTAAGCTGCTTGGTAGTTTCCTGTAGCCATGTTTCTCTGCCTTGCATACGTGAAATGTATGACATAGTGACAAAAATCCATTGAAGTCGAAGACACATGATGTCTCCTGATTGTTCCTATTCTTGATGCCTCTTCCTCTGTCATGGAAGATTAGATTGCTTTGATATGATTTGCTCTTGACGAATTCATGTTGGCTGCTACTTATCTTTCTGTTGTCTTTTAGAAGCCCATAAACAGTTTAATTAATTGGTCAATGGCTGAAGTTAAGATGACTGATCTTTTGAGAGTTTCTCCTCTCTCAGTTGTTTGCCCCTTTTCAGCAGTCTGGAACCTCAAATATCCTTCATGTGCGTTCAAAAATGACTAGTTACAATGCTGTGACTGCCATAGCTGGATCTTTAAATAATACCCAGGCTGAATTATACCAGATGCAACCCATTTCAATACATCTCATGTTGCTCATGTATCCGAGATTTTCTTCCCTCCCACTGTAGTCTCAGTTCTTACCCTTTTATTTTTGGTGTTAATTACTTTTGTTGTCTGATCATGGGTTTTGTTGTTGTTAAGATGGAAATTTCAAAAAATGGCTTTTTTAGTATTAGTATCTTTTTCTTCCTTTTGAGAAGTAAGCCAACTTTCTTGCTTGATTTTCTTCTTCCTAATACAATGCCTTTAGAATACCCTCCTGCTATGCTTTATATTTCTCATTAGTTGTGTTTCACTTGTTGTCTTGTCCCTTTTAATTTATCCCTGTGTTTTTACACTTTTTTAAAAATTCTAACCTAGTGTTCAACTTTCTCTACTCTCTTCTTGTGTTTTAAGTCATTGAAAGACTCATGATTTAGCTACATTAATTTCTTAATGTGTTTCTGCATTGGAAGACTTTATTCTTCTGCCTTTAATAAAAGTTTTTAAAGGAACTGTCAAATCCATTGGATATCTCGGACTTGTTTCCCAGAAGATCTTTCCAATTCTGTGTATTTATTGAATAATGACTTCCTGATGCCCATTGGTTTTGTTTTCCCTTCCCAGCTTAAGGGCTAGGAACTCTGACATTTTATGATCAGTCTCACCCAAGCTGCTTTACACCTTCACATTCTCAGTCAGCCCCCAATAGCTGGCTTGAACAAAATCTAGAAGACCTTATTTTTCTTCCCCCCTCCCCCCCAAAATCTAAAAAATGGTTTCCAACACATTTCCAGAACTGGCTGGTTTGTCTCCTAGCTTTCTGGTTTCCTACCAGATGTCCAGATCAGTTAAATTTCTGCATTTACCAAGTCCAGTGCTTTCACACAATTCTATCAGTTTACAAAAGCATATTCACTTAATCTTCCCGGTTCAGTGGCGCACAAAAGCCTATGCTGTGACAGTGCCCTCATTTTTTCCTGTTACTTTCACCCACAAACTTACAACCCATCTATCTTCTTTCCCACCCTGGACCTTAGAACAATTCTTGTATAATCCTCATCTACAAGAAAGCACTACCTCTCTTTTGCCCTCCCTACCCTTCCAGAGCAAGTTATACCCTTCCATATTAATATTCGAGTCACGTAAATTACTTGAACAAGTGCCTGCTATGCCAATTAACTGGCAGTTTTGATCATGCACTAAGACTTTCAGCTCTTCCTGTTAATCCCCCCACTTTTTGCTATACAGACTTGTGAGATATTGAGTAGATGGCTTCATCTTCCTCCTTGCTCCTCCTACAACCTTGTTATGAATAACCCTAACTATTCTACTTGTAGGCCTTTGAGCTGAACTTCTTCTTTTCTAACAAACACAAGGACTTTTGCAATAAATTCTCATTACTTCTAATTTACTGTCCTCATAACTAGGGTTGCAAGCCTATGCTATCCCAATTAACAAAGACAAATCAGAACAATTCATTTTAAAGACATTGCTCCTCTCCAGCTAACTTGCAGGTGGCTGGAAGCAAGAAAGGAAAGGGCTGGCTAAAATGGGAGGTCAAGTAAACTTGGCAGGGTTAAAAAGGCACCTTCACATGGAGGAAGTTACTTGTTCAAAGGAACCAGACTAAGACATGGAAGAAACGGAAGAACATCTGGGTTACGATCAGGGAGGACAGAGGTCTAGGTAAGATAAACAGGCATGTAAACTACTTTTTTGAGGCCTTTCCTCCCCAGATACTTTAATCCACTGGGGAAAATTTAAAGGGGGGAAATTTTAAGCACACATTTCGCTGAAGCACGAGTCCATTGGCCATGACTGAAAGATGGATAAATGGGATTTCCCCCAGGACGGGCTGGTGCCTTAGTCCTGACCCTTGGCGATTGCACTGGCTGGTTACTGTCCTGCCCTCTGTAGTCCTGCCCAGCTTTGGGATTCAGACTCGCAGCCACGCAGTTCATGCCATGCATCAGTGCTCTGTGCAGAGGCAGGTTTCAAGCGTGAGTCATTTTGCACCAACACCTGAGCTCCGTTGCACACAGAAGCCATCTGGCTTTTTCAAGACAAGCAGCACAGCAGTGAGCTGATATATAGGCTTTATAAAGGACTGGGACTCAAGCGCACGCTTAAGCTCCAGGCTAATATAGACCTAGACGAAATCTGGAAAAAGATGTAGACTGAAACCAGTAAAAAGATAGAAACACACTGAACTGTAGCAGAGCTGAAACCTGGGGAGCTCCTGGGTATCTCATTTACAGTTCTGAAGGCAGTCCACATCGGTGACTCAAAATGGCATGTAAGCGGCAGTATTCTGACCCAGCCACAGCCATCATCAGGCATTTGAAAAATCATAAATTCTGACATCGCCTTTTCTTTACTTTTTTGAAGATGTGAGACACTTTTTTTCTTTCATTTTTCATTGCAAAGGGAGATAATCACAAAGACTCCTTTTAAAATAATGTAATTTTGCCAGTAGCCATCAAGAACTCTACTGAAAAATCTACAAAACAGGAGGCTGAACTAGGGGCTAAACTGAAAGGTGGGTTTTGAAATACTTGTTAAAATAAGGCCCAGTGTTGAGGAAATCATGAAAAATGTGAAAATTTCTGCTATTTAATATTAAAATTCCCATGGTTACTGATGCTCCACAGATACTTAGATAAGCTATTATGAAAAATTTGGGGGGATTTAGGAGAGCCTTTCAGCATCTTGTGAAAGCATATTTTCTACCAGATGTTTGTAAAGAAAGAAAAAAAAGCATATTTTGATTCAATTGAATCATCAGCTGCATGAGAATCTTTGTCTTCTGAAAGCCCCTTAAGCGCTTTCTCTGGATCAAATATTAAGAGGAACTTTTATTAATTAATTTCATTTTTTTCTCTAGATGACAGGGACTGGGTTTGGAAGCTTCTCAGGAAATTTTCTAACAATTTGGGAGACAGGTTCCTATTTTCTGGTATTTTTCCAGAACATTACTAGCTAGGGTATGGTGGTGTTTTTAAGATTAGCAGAAGATGTTTATAATGCAGAACACTCCCTGTCACAAAATTATGTGAAAAATACCAAAATAATATATTTTAATGCCACTGCTAATTGCCATCACTTAGTAAAGGAAAAGCAAATCATATTCATGTGAAAGAATTTGCTTTCTCTCTGCTCAGGCTTTATTAAAGCACGACTTTCAAACTCTCTGCGATGATCACATGCATAATTGCTGCTGCCGCTGTTTTTCAATGCTTCCAGTTTATGTTACATTTGTAATGAAAACTGATACATAGCAGTTGCCATGAATAAGCCAACATTTACCAACGATGACCATACAATGGCATCTGAAATACTACAGCTATCACCTACCAAACGTTCAGAAAACAAATACATGGGCGACTTAGATGCAACCTGAAAACTGGCAGGTCTTGCCTCCTGAGCACCTTCCATGGACCCTCAGCGGCAGAGCGGCTGACGCCGGCGTAGGCAGCCTCTCCCACCCCTCCAGCTGCTTCTTCCCACCCCTGGGCCGCCCACAGCCACAGAAACAGCTGTGCCAGCACAATGCCGCGGGCGGTACGAGAACAAGGGCTGGGAATGAGGAGGGCTGCTTGAATCGCTGAAGAAAAACATGCAGTGGTGTTGCACAGCACTTAAGTTCCTTAGGTGGTTTTGAAACCATCTCCATTCATTCACTCAGGACAATTACTCTGCCACTTTTGCCCATCTTTTCTTGGGGACAGCCTCAAGAGAATGGGAGGATAAAACACCCTGTGGCCAGCTGTGACTTCTTTGCCATATCAGTCCACTCTGAGGATTAATTAGTGTCTGAGTGCACTGAGGTAACTTTAACCACTGGATGAAACTACGGACCAAGGCCAATAGGAGACAAATCTCCCACAGACTCTAGAACAAGCTCTGAGTTGGTAGAAGTGTACCACAGCATGGAGCAAAGAGCATTAGTTTAGTGGAGTGACAAAAGGTGTGTAGCCCTGCCACCCTTTTTAATTACAGCAAAAATCTCAGTAATGACTAACCAGATTTGAGAAGAAACAACCTTGGGCCCTGTAACAGTGACCTTCACAGGCCGTGTTTTTAAGAAGAGCGCTAAAATGTGCATTTCTGTTCTCTACGTTGGGGTATATATGAGCAGCACAGTCAGACATACTGAAAAACACCCTGTTGGAATTAGTTGTTTTCACTTCTCTATTGTTGTTTTTCACTTGGTGGAAACATGGGTGGAAATTAGAAAGATACCCTTGGCTGCTCCCTCACAACACTGTTGTACAGCTGTCTGACATAAGTGTGCAGATGCAGGAGAAGCCATAGCGGGCAGGACCAGCTGGACCGATGGATGGCCAAACAACCACGGGATGAGGGAGGCAGCAGGCTGTACGGGACCAGAAATACACCTGGTCTTTAGCCAGCTGTGTTGACAGCCCCACCAACGACAGCCTGTGGAGTACAGGCTATGGACCAGGATAGCTGACAGTAGAGCTGTGCTGTCATGCTATGCACAGGGGCAGGCAGCTGGGTACAGCAGTTGGATACAGCATTATCTTGGGCTACCTTAGCTTTGCTTGCCCGGGTCAATGGGTTGACATCCTTGGCTATTTGCTCTGACCTGCAGCAGGAGGAATGAAACGGTTGTTCATGGCCTCTGCCAGCAGCCTGAAGTGCAGCATGGTAAGTAGACACTTCAGTGGGGTGGAGAAGCCTCATCCTGGCCCTGATCACAGGCAAAAGTGAAACTGAATTTAAAGCGTGCTACTGACTCCACCGTAACAGCTCATGAGCACATTTCTACTCGGGGATAAAAGTAAGGTAATTCAAGGTAGTCTTAACCCTCATTTTATGCGTGCACACAGTCAGCTCTGCCACAGGAGCTGACTGTTGCAAATTCACACCCTAACTCACCCTGCAGTGACTTGTCCATGTGTTCATAACCCAAGGCAATCTGGCCTAACAGTGTGACAGTGGAAGCGAGACAGTTACTGTCCCGAAACAGAGAGGAATGACTTCCCAGCCATACAAGTATGAGCCAGGTTTGTAAAATAAGAATCTGCTACACCGACAAATATTTTGGTGGATGTGAAGTGGGGCAATACCAGTCTCTCGGCTTGAGAAACCCAAGTCACATGCACCAACAAATGTAACTGAAAGACTATGTCTCCACAGTAGGTATTCTCCAGCAGATGAAAGTGACCACACTGTTTGAAACAACTCATTAATTTGCAATTTTTTTCTTAGTTCAAAACAAACATAGGTGTATCTTTTAGGGATTAGATCTCCTATTCCCTTTGGCTTTTTAATCTGCTCCAGTACTTGCTAGAATCAGATGTTTCAAACAAAAGTTCAAGGAACCATCTGTAAAGATGTGTAGTCATCTGCCTAATATCTGTCTGTATCTCACTTGTTTATTCTCAGATTGAGTGATGATCTGGAACCTGAGGTTTTATATCTCCTTCTGTACATGTTTGTTTTGGTTTATCTATTATGGTTCTGAATGCTACTCATAAAAAACATTGCTTTCTTTCGTAGCTTGGAAACTACTTGACCTCAGTTATCTATTGTGGCGATGCGTTCCCTCATCTAAAATCATGTGGTTTGATAAAATGTTTTCTTTCATTGGTAGTGAATTTGTAAGCTTTCATTTTCAGTGATTGTTCCACTGTCCTTATGTATCAAACGGTGGGAACAGAAGCTCTCAATCTTTTTTCTGCAACAAACCATGAAATCGGCATTGGCATAGCAAGTAAGGATAGAGCAATCTTTATGCAGACGTAACTGTCCAAAACACTGCCTGGCCGCTGTGGTGCATAAACAAGATCATATATCTTTTGGAAACAATATCTTAAAATGATTGATTTTTAGTTATGAATAACTCTTAGAGGCTCAGAAAAACCCTAAAATAAAGACTCGAAAAGGGTCCTATGCTCCCCTGCAACATTTCGGTTGTGCTATGCTAGTTTCAAAAGGTATAACACGAAGGATTGTTTGGCTTCAGGCTTTAGCACTGCCTACATGCAGTCCACCAATTCCTCCTCAATGCATGTTTCTTACTCTGCAAATGGACATGTTTGCACACAGACTGATCTGCTGGCTCCTGCAGGACATCCGGCTTCTTTCAGCAGTATAAAAAAGCCACTGCAAAGAGCTCCTCCGAATGTACAAGTGAAGCAGCACATGTCATAGCTTGTGTCTCACCAGCCTGAGACTGAACACATGCTTTCTTTCCAGCTCCCAATTCCCAAATCAGGTTTTTGATGCGCTACATCACTGTGCTGTTGGCACTAAGCCTTAGAAGTGGATGATTTCTTCTCATGACCTTCAGGATCTTTGGAGATCTTCTTGAATCTTCTGCACTAAACTCTTCCTTAACTGACCTCCAGTTGTTGTTCCAAGGTCCACGCTATCCGTGTGTGAGAGAAATTTGGACATAGAGCAGCTAACACGTGGAAGCTACTTGCGTGAAAAAAGATGGATGAAAAGGCCAAGGAGCTAATTCTCATGAACTTCAACTTCAGTGCTTGAAATAAGTCTCTAAATAGCAAAACCAAGCATGTTAATTCTTCCAAGACTGTGGAAAACTTGAAAAAAAGAACTATAATTCAGTTAGGTATAGGTTGCTGTAGCAAGGATTTGGCTCAGAAAAGCCCTTGGTTGGTATAAACAGAACAGGGAGACCGAACTAGGGTCATGGGTGAATCTGAAACAGGGCAATGGGCGGGTCTGAATCTGACATAGGAAGGCTGAATTAGGGTAAAGGGCACCCAGCTGTTTGACGAGCGAATGTTGAAGGTACACAGCTCTGGGTACCACATGTGAAACCCTGATCTCACTGAACTCCATGGGAATTTTGAGCTGGTATTTCAGCATCTGGATTTCGTGTCACTTATTCTTCAGAGAGGGAAGAGTTAATGTTGGTATATGTGCATGTGTGTGCGTGCGTGCGCGTGTCTAATCAAAGTTCTGTCTTTTTTTAGATAGAAAAAAAAACCCCAACATATCACCAGGCATTAATTAGCAGCAAGTAGTGGAGTTGGGCAAAGAGCTGTGTGGAGAATACAGCTGAAAGGGCAAAGTGGACCAGTCTGGGAAAAGCAGCAGACGAAGCAGAGTTCACAGAATGATATAAAGCGATAGGCTGGAATAGTGAACCATCCTGGACAGGGAATTAAGGAAGAAATGAAATAGGCCAGCTTGCCAGGAGGCAGCAGGGCTTACTGGACAGCTCTGGTATTAATGAGTCTTTCACAAGCCATGTTTGCAGGATGTCAATGGTACTCATGTTGCATTTATTTTATTTATGAAAAGACATCTCTGTGGCAATGGTGAATGCATAGATATTCCAAAGATACAAAACCGTAACAGTCGACTCAACACCTTCACATGATGAAGCTGTGTCACAACACAGTAAAACGTGTCATTGACATTCAGCAGTGGCTGATGTGGTGATGAAGTGTTGGGATACCACATGGTGAAGTATTGGGATACTGCAGTTTACAGCAACTGCACCTCTGCTGATAGCAGGGCTGATCTGACATGCATGAACTGTGAGCAGAGGTGCACCCTCATCTTCAGTGGGAAAAAGAAGAGCGGCACAACGTTACCACTCCCTGGCATGAAATACTGCCCAACTGCCTTAAAGGTGGGTGCTCAAAGGAAGGTCCTCATGTCCCTGCTGAAGAGCCCGGTCCTCAAAAGGCGCTGAGCAGCTGCGTCAGTGGGAATCGTTAGATATCAGACATTTTAAAAATCTGAAACAGGCCTCTGAGTAGGTACCCGGAAAATTACTTTTGGAACCCAAAATCTGTGCTTTCAAGGAGGGCATTTCAGCACGGCAGCCGATCTGCCGCCAACATCCCTGGGCCCACTAGCACCAGGTGAGCCTCCCCCGCTGCTTGCGGGGCGGAGGCGGGCGTCGGTCCCCGGGCGGGCCGGGGCGGAGGGCTCACGCCGGGGCCGTGGCGGGCCCACGCTGAGGCGCCGCGGGTGGGGTCCCCGCGCCCTCCGCGGGGCTGCCGGGGCGGACAGACCCCGAGAGGAGCCCACCGGCCGCCGGCCCAGACGCGGGAGAGGGGGGTCCGGCCGCAGCTGTGCGGCTGGGCCCGGCGGCGGAGGGCGGGCTGGGCGCCCGGGCAGCGATCCGCAGCGTGAATCAGCCCTCGCCAGCAGACGCAGTGCCTCCCCTGCGCCTGCCAGCTTCCTGCGAAAGGGGGGAGAATAAACCCACGGAGGGGAGATCGCCCCCCTGCCTCCCCCGGCTCGGCCCCGGCCCCGGCCCCGCTGCGGGCGGCCGCTGCCCGCCGGCCCGGAGGCCGTGTGCCCACCGGCTGCCGCCGCCCGCCCCCCGCGGCAGGGCAGGCGGGAGCCGCGCTCCCGCTCCCACTTCGCCTTGGCAGGGCACCGCCATCAGACGGAGTGGGAGGAAGAAACATTAACTCCAGCAGCTGTTTCTTGACCCCGGCTGTCAGTCTGCCCGAGAACACGGGGGTTTTTTATTTTATTTTAAATTCGGAGAGTCCTGCCGGGGGACAGGGAGGGAGTTTTCGGGGGATAAGTTGGGTGCCCCCCCGCCCCCGTCCCCGCCGCCCCTCTTCTCAGGCGGGCTCGGCGGCGCGGGAACTCCCAGCTGCCGCCCGGCGCGCGCGGGCACAGTCGCACGCACACCCTCACACACACCCTCACACACGCACACGGGCACACGCGCGCGCGCGCACACGCACACACACACACACACACACACACGCACGCACGCACGCACACACATACAGAGCCAGCGCTAAGAGCCGTAGCTAGACTACAGTAATTCCCCAGCATGGGCGGCTTGAAACTGCTCGGGCTGAATAGCATTTGCTGTTCCGTCCCCGCGGCCGCCTCCCGCCGGCCCCGCGCGGCGCTGCCTCTCCTCCTCCTGGAAGTTGTGCTGACACAGGCTGCCTGCCGCACCAAGTTTGTCAACAGCCGCGCGCCCCGCGCGCTCCTCCCGCCGGCGGGAACGGGGCTACCGCCAGCTCCCCCCGGGGGTGGGCGACGTCCCTCAGCAAGGGGTGCGCCCCCATCGGCCCCCGACAGTGTGTGTGTGGGGGGGCGTGTGTGTGGGGTGTCCTGTGGGGTGTCCTGTGTGAGGGGATTCGTGTCGTGTGTAAGGGGGTGTCCCGTGGGGTGGGGTGTCCTGTGTGAGGGTGAGTCCTGTGGGGTGGGATGTCCTGTGTGAGGGGGTGTCCTGTGGGGTGTCTTGTGGGGTGGGGAGCCCTGTGGAGTGGGGCGTCCTGTGTGAGGGGGTGTTCTGTGGGGTGGCGTGTGCTTTGGAGTGGGGCGTCCTGCGTGAGGGGGTGTCCTTTGGGGTGGGGTGTCTTGTGAGGGGGTGCTCTGTGGGGTGGGTTGTCCTGTGTGAAGGGGTGAGCTGTGTGAGGGGGTGAGCTGTGTGAGGGGGCATGCTGTGGGGCGGTGGGGACGGGTGCAGTGTCCCCTGAGGCAAGATGTGTGCCGGCCAGCAGGACAGCAGTCCGGTGGGTCGGTGGGGGAAGGCAGGCCGGTTTTGCCCATTAGTTTTTTGGGGGGGTGGGGTTTAGTGTTATTTCTTTTTTAATATGTGGGGAACGTGCGAGAGTTCCTTGGGCTTCCTGCTGTGTGACTTGGAGAGGGCAGCCCGGCAAAGTCAGGGGTGGGGTTCACGCAGAGGCATCTGCTGCTGCAGTGGCCATCCTTTGAACAAAGAGAGGTGCTGAAAATGTCCGCCCTTGCCTCTTGAAACTGAGCAGAACTGAGGAATGCTGAATATATGAACACGCAGGTACACACGTGTACGAGCAGGTATGCCCACACCGTTACTGTCAGGCAGGCCGAAGACTTCAGTCGTTGCCTTCAGCTCACATTGGACCAAGGTTGCTTGAAGTTGCTTCTGCATAATCGTAAGGGTTTGGAGGTTTCTGGGGGGTGGTTTTGTATTGGCTTCGTGCCCTCTGAGTCCTCTGAAGGCTTCATGAAAGGAAGATTAACTCTTTGCAGGGCTCAAAATGCACATTCCACATACACAGCCTTTGCAAGGCGCTAACCTCTTAAAAATAGCAGGCGTCTTTAGCAAAGTTGTAGCCTGGTGTACCTAAGGGTCATGTCTAAAGGCAGGAAGGAGAGCAGGCAAAGCCATGACACTTTAAACTACTGGCGACGGCTCTTTCCCCCCCCCCCATTCACTTTATGTTTTACAGCATCGGATTGCCAGTGAGCAGAAAGCATGCAAGCATACCTGCACCAGTGCCCTCGTCTGTACTGAGAAAGCCTAAAAGCTGGAAAGCTTTGGCCTGCAAAGTGCCGACCATCAGTGCAGCCCATGCGAAGGACGTGCTCAAAGGACATGTTTACCTTTCACCAAGTGAGCAGTCCCACTTGGTTTGGAAGGACATGGTCCTGAACGGGAGGGATTGCAGCACTCTGTGGTAACTGCGCTGCTCGCAGTGCCCCAAACATGCTGCATATTTTCAGCCTAAACTGAGCATCTGTCCACAGCGATCTTGTGGTATCTGATAAGGATGCAGCAGTGGTTCAGTCCTCCCCAGCATCCCTAATATGGGAAAAGGAACTAGGAGGAGAAGATGAATGTTGAAATGAACATGCCTGTGGGTGTTTGTGCGCCGGGGAAGAAGGTGTGAGGAGGAGTATTGTGAGGGCTGGCTGAGGGCAACCGATCCACCAGAGACTCAGCAAGCTGAGTCTCTACTTGCTGTGCTACAACCATCAGGCGATTCATCCTGATCAACTTTTTGAATAAAATAGTAGTTATATATTGTATACTAACCATAAAAAAACCTGGTACACATATGTTATAGATTGATTGAGGGATATTTATCTTAAACTAGTGAAGAATATTCTTCCTGTGCAGGACAGAGGGAATACTTGTCTCTGACTCCTCCGATCTGTGCAAAGCCTCCTTATTTTGGGGAGATCAAAGAGATAAATTTTAAGTTCTTCTAAACTTACTTATTAGAACTGGTGAATAGCTGTTTTGGGGTTTTTAAAATAAAAATTATGAATATACAGATGAAAGATAGCTAATGCATTTTGGAATGTCTGGAGCTGCCTGAACAAAAAGCAAAGATGCTCTTGCTGCTCTGTAGGAAAAATCTTACCGTCCTCTTACAAAGTTCCTGGAAAATACTGATCATGCTGACCTATTTTATTTTTTCTATTTTTTTTGGTCTTTCTAGTTAGTACAATTGTGTTCTGGGGAAGAGGAGTTGGAGTTCCTAAACAATTTGCATAGCATATGCCGTGGGACACAGGTGGGACATAAGTGACAATGCTTCAGGACAAGTTTCCAGGTACACAGCCATTTCTACCAGTCCTTATTTCGAACCATCATAAACTATACCAGCAACGGAACTGTGCCCAGTTTTTAAAAGCTTCAAAAATTGCTGACTGACTCAGGAAAATAATGAACAAGCGTATGGCTGTACACATTTGAAATATGCGCGGTTTCATATTTTTTTGACATTTTTAGCTTGTGAATTGCATTTTTCTCCAACATTAGTTGCCCAGTCTTCTAAGTGAAAGGTATTAACCTATGTGAAATCTCCCTGCACTGTACTCACTTGGACTCAATTTCTTCTAAGTTAAATGATAAATTAATTTGCAAATGTTGGTATCAGATGCCTTGGTCAGCACCGAAGAAGGACATCCAAGTACAGAAGGTACGTGGGGCTGGGCGCTGGGCGTGTTGAAGATGTATTGTTAATTGAATGTTTTCTTGGAACTTTTTAAATTGAAAGCCATTTAAAAGTCATGTGTTAATTATGGGTTGTAATTATATGATTTTTGTTCCAAAAGTTTTATTTCCAAGAAGTTTTATTTTAAGGCCTGTTTTAAAATTGCATCATGCAGATGGAACCCTGGGCTCACAGAACTGTTGAGGAATTCATTTGGCTTTGGGATCTTGATATGTACCTTCCCGTTAGAATTACACACCCACAGGAACGATGGCTAAGGGACAGTTCTGTGTGATCCCACAGACGTAGAATCATAGACTCACATAATGTCCTGAGCTGGGAGGGACCCACAAGGATCACCAAGTCCAGCTCCTGTCCCTGCACAGGGCAGCCCCAAATTCACACCGTGTCCCTGAGGGCCTTGGCCAAGTGCTTCTTGAATATAACCAGGCTGGTGCCGTGATGCCTCCCTGGGGAGCCTGTTCCAGGGCTCCACCACCCTCTGGGGGAAGAACCTTTTCCTAATGCCCAGCCTAACCCGCCCCTGGCACATCTCCCTGCCGTTCCCTCGGGTCCTGGCGTTGGGCACCAGAGAGCAGGGACCAGCCCTGCCCCCCTCCTCCCCTCGGGAGGGAGCTGCAGAGCGCCATGAGGGCTGCCCTCGGCCTCCTCTGCTCCAGCTGAACAAAGAAAGTGACTTCAGCCACTCCTCATACAGTTTCTCCTCTAAACCCATCACCAACTCTGTGCCCTCTTCTGGACACTCTTTGGTAGCATTATATCCTTAATGTCCTGTGGTGCCCAAAACTTCCCACAGCACTTCAGGTGAGGCCGCACCAGCGCGGAGCAGAGCGGGATGTATTTGATTTTATGTTACTCCAGTTTTATGTTACTCTGATGGGACAACTGGTCTGTTTAAATACCTGACCCTGTGAGCCGTTCAGGCCTCTGGCAAAGCTGGTATTTTCCATCCCTTTGACTCCTGCTGGAACCGGTGGTGGTCTTTGTGCACGTGGCGGTTGGTACCTCCACAGCGTGGACTGGGCCCTTGGCTCTCCTAAGCCTGTTGCCTCAGTGGACTGCAGTGGGTCTGCCATTAAGAAATCTGTAGAAAATATAATGCTTTAGAATTGCAGATAAATATTGACTTCTGTGTGTTTGACTTTGTGAATCTTCTTAGAGAGGCACAAATTATTCGATCAAGCTGTTTATCAAGGCTGTTTCTGCATGAGGTCTCAAGACACGTTTGTCATTGTGAAAAATTTCCTTCTGAGACTTTCAAGGGGTTCCTTCTCTAATCTGTACCTATGGAAGCATTTTTGTAACTGAAAATGAATGATCAAACAATTTCGTGGTTTCATGTGTGCTTAGATAGCATATAATGCCAGCAATTGCTAAGATGACCCATCCATTTGCCTAAATCTGCCGAGGCATATCAGAGTCTCGCTATGCAGATTTCTCTGAAGAGGGCAAATGGATACCTGTGCTCTTGACTCCACCTGCTCACCACCATTTTGTTTGCAGGGCACATAAATAAGAGGGCAAAATCTGCTCTTCATACGCAAGGCGGCATAACTTGTGCCTGCACGGGGGACACTGGACTAGCAAACGTTCAGATTTTCTTGTCATTAGTCACACAGATCCCATGACAAGTTTTGGTAAATTTAGACCAACTTGAAGTAAACAGGAAAAATAAAAGTGTGGGGGAAAAAAGGTAACCTCAGTGTGATAGTTTGTCTTCTGTTCTCTTAGTTTGTGTACTCCCAAGGCAGCCTAACGTCACTCTAACGAACTCTGTTTATAAAATAACTCAGTTTATAACAGCATTAACAGAAGCTGGTCACCAGCTCCAGCTGAGAGCAGATTCACACAAGCTTGACCAGACCACAGTAATTGTGATTTTCTTCTTCTTATCAACAGTTAGCATTTGAGGGCACACCTTTTCATTTTCCATTTATTTAGTATTTCTGTTTAAAACACTGTTTGAATATTGAAATAATCTCTGGAATTATTGGTATATTTTGATATTCAATTCAGTGTTTAGTATTCTCATGCAGTAACTTTTAAAATCACGAACACCCAGTTATATATATATATATTTCCATGTCCTGCAGGGTTTTTTTGTGCATATTTAATAATAAGGCAGGTATAGAGAATGTGTTGCACGAGAATGAAGATAAATCTGGTGCAGCAGTATTCTGCACAAGAGAAATGCGGTGGGGCAGTAGATACAGCTAAGATAAACAGGAGGAGTTTGTGCACTACAGTCACAATCCACAGTTAGCTGGTATAACGATTTAATACACAGATGAAATGAAAGTAACTGGAAGAAAATGGTTTAATCTTTTTAGAGTGCAAAACTGTATTCAGTGAAGGCTAAATCCTAAAATCCTAACTCAATTGCAGCTGAGGAAAAACATGAGGATTGACTGCATTGTAAATCATTGACTGATGTTTTTAAAAAGTCCTCAAAATAGTAGATAGTTTACTTCCCTTGCGTGTTACCCAGTGGTAACTAGGTAGTGTCCAAAACCTCTGAAATTAGCTAAAGGGCTTTTCTAAATGTAATCCGAGCTATAACCTGTTCCGTGTTTTACAGAAAAATTACTTTTAACTACCTTTATTTTAACTACTACTAGTTATTTTATTCTAACTGCAAGTGCACCAAATGCAATATTTACCACTCATGAAGAGGGCAGTATGATATCTGGGTGCATCAGTAGTAATCAAAGCCCATAAACATAAGGCATCTTTGCAGGACCCTACAACTGCTTCCACCGAAGTCGGTGACAAAGCTCCCAGAGATCTCACAGGTACAGGATCAGTTTTCTAAAAATATTATGGTAATACAAATAAACAAAAGTAATAAAAGGGGAGAGAGTAAACAATTGGAAAAACAAACTGTTCCATGGCCCACGCAGATGAATTTCATGTTTTTTCTGAAGTTTTCATGCTTTTTGTTCTTCACTGCAGTTGATAATGATCTCTATGATGTTTTGTGCAAGAGTAATTTTATATTAGTGGTGGTGCCAGTTTTAACCCAAGAATACCTTGCCTGAAGTTGGAATCTGTGACTGTTTAATAATGTCTGTCATGTTTTTACATGTTTAGCAGCAGTGCTAATGAAGGTATGATATGAGGAGGGTGTGCTAATTTTATGTTTAGCTAAAACTTGTATAATGCTTAGGTTTGAAAATGAAGGTGGTAAGAACTAGATTAATGAGGTCTGGATAAAAAAAGTTCCTAATGTATTAAATTATAATAAAAACTCAATGTATGCTTTTTTCCCTGGAGAAAATTGTGTTGTGTTGTCTAACCGTTAGAGACATTTCTTAATCTAGAAAGAAAAAATGCTGAAAAAAATTTTAACTTACAGTTATTATCTAAGTACCTTAGATTTGGTCATCAGTTCATTTATTGGTACAGAGGCTACCAATCTTCTAGTCATGAATCATAGCAGAGTATTTAAGTTACCCCTGTGGACAAATTCCTAAATCCTTCCTTCTTATGGCAGAATTTATCAAATGTTTTTGCTTACTGTGTGTTAGGCAATTACTTAAATAATGCATAAAATGCCCATTTAGCATGTGGCTTGATTCACTAATACATACAATAAGAAAACATAAACACCTGCAGTGTGGATTTAACATTTCAGTGGCTCTCTGAAATTTTAGTTGGTCAGCAAATGAACTCAGAGGAAAACTGAAATCTGTATTTATAACCCACTAATGATACAGGTTTGAGCTACAAGCAAAGACGCCAACAGTGACCGTACAATCCTGTATCTGACTGTCCATACGTAAGGTAAACGTCATTAATTATTATTGTCTGGGAGAGGCGTGCTATATTCATGATGATGCATAAAACTAACAAACATCCAGGTCAAACTGTTCGTTCTTCATGTGCTTTATCTGCTTGTATTTCTTTTAGCTCCAGAAGTTAACAGTCATATTCATCTTGATTTTTTGTACAATAAATCTGACAGAAGACAGAGAGGAGGTAAATACTGGAACTATCAAGATGTAGCTCCTGTCAAGTAAGTTTTCTGTCTACTTAAAACATTTCAATATGTGACATATATGTCAGAAAATCTTATTGTGGATCTTGGCTTAACTACTGGCGAGTTAGGGTGGCACTTTGGGAGTACTTGGTTCCTCTGATCAGTCGTTAGGGGCCAAACGTTGACACAAGTGTTGGGTGATTTCCCAGCTGTAGTGCACCTCTGCTGCTCAGATGTACGGTGTGACTGAGAACCATCAGATTGGTCTTGAGAGAGTTTCTTCCATGCTGAATAACAGGGTCATGGTTTACACGTATCTGACCAGGAGAAGGAGAACAGGTTAGTCAAAGGTCTGATGTGGATGACCTCTGCAGTGACTTTGCAGGGGGCAGAATTGCCCTTTGCAGAAGGAGGGGATTGGTGTGATGCAAGACAAACGAGGACTGTATTGCCAGGAGCGTGAGTCTCCTGCGGCAGTAGCAGCCCATGCTAATCAGCAGCAAGGTAGCGTAGCAGGAGTTCAGTTAAGGAGGAGGGCACAGGAGGGAATGTGGCTTTCCCCTGGAGCAGTCTGGAAAAGGTTGTTTTAGAGTAGCGCAAAATGACTCTTTTCATATACCTGTGCATGATAATGCAGCTCCCACAAACTTTAGCTGGAGTTAGACTAATACGCTAGGGCAAAACAGCATGCCACTTGAAAAACACTCTCAATTTTTTGCTTGTACATTTTTTGAAGGAGTGCTGTGATGCTCTCACGTTGCATATTAAATGTGTCCCAAAATTAAGTGTTTTGCCTGATGATGACAAAGATTAAATCTGTCATCTAAGAGCTCAGTTTGATAATACAAGGGTAGAAAGCTCAGCTAATGAGCAAATTTAATATTATATTTTTGTTACAAAAATGTACCAACAGTTTCCCGAGATGCTGTTTACAAAAGTCCCATGAAAGCTAACCTGTTCCCCATGGCCTTGCAAGCATTCATCATTGCCTGCCTTAACTTTAATGTACTGTTCCGTGGTCGCAAAAAGATGTATCCTGTATGTTGTGTATACCAGTAGTAAGATGTAGCAGTGATGTAAAAAGAAGTACCTCTCCAGAGTATATTAACACCCATCAGCTTAGTTTGTAGGTGCACTCCTGCTGGGATTAGCTCCTGTAGTGAAGGAGGTTTTTTATGAACAGAATTAGACTGATTGATCTGCTTGGCACTAGTAAATGTGTTGACTATATGATTATACAGCTATGGCAGACTAGCATGCTTGTATTTTTAACTGTTCTTTGTTACCACTGTAATTTGTGTGGGCTGTTCTGTGTGTCCTTCACGTTTTCTTTTTTTGGGGGTAAAATGGTTACTGTTATTCTTACGCTGTTAAGCCTAGACACTAGCATTTTTTGGTTGGGGAGAATAAATGGCAGTAACATCATCAGACTTGCACAGATCTATGCAAGTATTCTAAAAACGTACATGTAAACTGGGAAGGAATAAGCATGGAAGACTGTAGCCAGTGTTAAAGCAGCAGATTACTCAATTGTGCGGCCTGAGTCGTATTACCTCTAAAAAAATTAGCTGAGCAGGGTGCAATAACCACAAACTCATTTCTGGGAGTTGAGGAGAAGTAGTGAAACCAAAGCAGAGCTAGTGCTGCTGTTTTTTAAATCAGGGTGTGTTTGGAAAATGTTTGGGCAACCTGTTTTTGCCTGAAGAAGAGAGAGAGAAAAAGACTAAATCAGTTCCTTTAAGATTTTTCTGAAAAGGAAATAGTTAGAAATTCTGCTTCTTTTCCTAGAAGGAAAAGTCCTCTTGGTATGTTAGGAAGTTGTTTCTTGTACATCGAGGAGGACAGCAATGAGGGGGATTCCTGAGTGACCCAGCAGCCCCCACACCCAGCTGGCCCTGATTTTTCTGGTGGGTTTGTGCAAGAGTGATGACAGCACCAGAAAAGCAGTTCCTGATTTTAGACCCTGCTGCTAGAGTCTTCATGTATTTGCGGGTATTGGGAATCGTGAGGAGATAATCGGTGAGCAATTCAGAGGGGTTGGGGTTGACAGAACAGCTCCCAAAGTGACAACGGCGTTGCTCCCTCCAGCTGTGGGGTTCAGGTTACCCACCTGCTCAGGTCATACCACCACTCTTCTCTTGCTCTCATTGCAAAGCTCTGGTGCTTGAACTGCAAAGAAGCTGCTGCAATTCAGTCACAGGATGGTTCTTGCTCTAATTTACCCCACATCTTCATCTTCGTTTCTGTGGAGAAGGTTTCAAGCTAACCCCTTCCTATGACTACAAACCCCTTTATCTGTGAGAACTGCCTGCTGTGTGCCCCTCATCTCCCATCCTGGTCTTTGCCTGTATACACCTCTTTGAGCCTCTGTTCTCTGAGCTTTGTGTTCTGATGTGTCCTGTCCCTTCTGTATTTCCCCCTAATCCAGGCCTAATATGCTCAGTTCATGTGTTCTGGTAATCCTGATCTTATTTCATCAATATTCTTGTTACTAAAAGTTTTTTGTAAGTGGTATGGTAAAGATAGTAACTTCTTGTGACTGCAACATGTCAGGATATTGCTGACACAGAAAGGATGCTTTAATGATCAAAACTGTCGAATGCTACTCCGGTAAATCCCATGACAGGACTCTGTCCCCATCATGGGATTCATATGTGACATGAAGCAAGCCATTTAACTAAATTTATTATTGTCTGTGCCCTCCTCTTTTTCTAGCTTCCTGACTGGAGGCTCTGCGACCTAATTTGTAGAAGTTATCAGTGCTCATGGTTGCAAACAAAATCAGAGGGGATGTCCTTGGCATATGTAAATTCTCTGAAAAAAAGATGAAGTCCTAGGCATACCAAATTAACAGATATCTCTGGTTTTCTCCTGTGCACCGCAGTTCTCTCCTATAAAGCGGTGAACGGTCACAGGGAGTACTGCCCCATCTCACGGAGCAACTGTGAAGATTCCTCTGATGATGTGAAATGCTTTCTTTATGAGATGCCCCAAAAAGCAATTAATAATTCAGACTTTCAAACAGGGTTTAAATTCAGTACAGTAAATAAGACCTGCAACAACATATTAGAGAATGAGGAAAAGCATAAAAAATGTATAGCTGCTCATTAAAAGAACATAATCTATTCTGTGCCCTGAAAAGGTGGGCAAGTACTATATGATTCAGTTGTTAATTACTATACAGGAATGCTGATGTGTGAGGTGGACAAATTAAAGCTTAATTTTGTATTTCGTGCCTTTTTAGTACTTGACTTTGCAAATGTAATAATATTCTTTTAACATACTATTTCATGTGCAATATGTATAAATGCTGATAGTTTTGCTAATACAAATATTGCTCTTCAGAGGGCCACTTTACTAGTGGAAGGGTCACTTGAAGTCCTGGATAAATACCCATTTTATAAAACCAAAGAAATAATGAACATAAAAGTACACTGAGAAATAAGCCTGTGTATTTGTTTTAATCCCTCAGCAGTCTTCCTAAAATACTAAAGGGCACTTCTCCTTAATGAGGCCCATACAGCCAAAATTGCACCAAAGATTCCAGAGAAAAGTTCAGCCAAAATAAAACCAAAAAGAATTTTCGGCTTGTTTCCAAAACAGTGTAATTCAGGATCTCACTTTATATATTTTACCAAAATCCCCTTTAAAAACATACCTGGAAGTGTGAAAGGATGCAAAATTTTGAGGGAAGGTTTCTTTTTAGGGGGGAGAAGCTAAAAAGGCTAGAGGGGAGAAATTGCTTAAAAACATGTTTCTTTCCAAAAAGCAAATTCTTACCTTATCTGGAAACCATCTATTGCAACCTTTTAATGCAAGATCAGCACAAATACAAAGCCAGAGATAATGCAAAGGTTATGAGGCTGGTTTTGCTTCATATGGCAGTTTTTGGAAAGACAGATGCAGTGATTTTGTATTTGCTTGAAAACTGTGGCTTTTACGACAAATTATGTTTTAATTGCTTAATAAACAACTGTACAGTAGCACTGAGCTCTGTGTAAAAAGTCTTAAGATGTCCGAATATACTGGTAGTTGTTCAGGCGTATAGTACGTACCCACTGCTCTGAGTGCTGACATACACACTGTCCACAACCATTTCAGGTAACCAGAACAACTTGTAGGCTTGTAGGATAATTCATGCTGGAAGGGACCTCAGGAGGTCTCTAGTCCTACCTTCTGCCCAAAGCAGGGCGAGTTATGAGATCAGACCAGGTTGCTCAGGGCTTTTCTCAGTTGGGTCTTGAAAATCTCCAAGGCTGGAGACCAGAGACTGGAGAACCTCTCCAGACAACCTGACTGTCCTCGTGATGCAAAGTTTTTCCCGTTATCTAAGCCAGAACTTCTCTCGTACCAGCCTACGCCTACTGTATTTTTAAAAACCATGTTTTAATTGGATTGCAAATGTTATATCTGACTCCTCATTGACAGCATTTTAAGTAAATATGAAATTTAATCTGTAGCTGAAACTGACTGATATTAAAAGTGATTTTAGTATGGAGTGGTTACTTTGTATGATCAGAGCACTCAGATTCCAAACAAAATTGTAACACTAAAACAGAAAAATCACTGGATGATAAAATATGTTTGTTAGCATCGTAAATGTAAATGATCAACAATGCAGGTGTTCCCCAATGAGAGTAAAACTCAGCAAAATGCATCTAAATAAAAAACTAAACAAGCTCAGATTTGTACAAACTTGTCCTGCACATACTTTCCAGAAACATAATATACAGCTGTGATCAAAAGGATCATCTGCAGTTTCCATATGATACCATCACTTTATGACTGGCATTTAGTGTTATAGCTCATGGATATAAAGTTTGAAGAATATTAATGATATTCCATCTAATGGCCCTGTGTTCTTTATATCCTCTGTCTCAGCATGTCTACTTGGTGAGAGACTTTCTTCTTTCTAACAAGCTTCTCCCAGTACCGTCCAAAAGGTTTGTGACGTTATTAGTTCACTGCGGCAGAAGACATACCTGGCACTGAAGTGCTGAGTAAATAAATCAAAAATAGAGCATGGAATGACTGGGAAGGAGGCATTCCCTCATACTACTGAACTTCCCTTACTCACCCATCCCATTAGGCAGCAGGTCAGGGCTAGAGTAAAGCACATGTAGGACACGTAGGACAGTAAAGCTCTGTTTGTGGAGTATGGGCTTTTTCCAATGTGCATTTCTCTGAGTAAAATCTGTCTGAGTCAGAACATGCCACTGTTTCAGGCTATTTCATTATAAAGCTGCAGGGCAAATGTTGTCTAAAACACATAGTATGACTTGACCACCTGTAGGCAGCTGCTATCAATGCTATAGGCTTGTCTTAAAAAGACGACATACAAACAGTGCAGCACAAAGGGATCTGTGCTTACAAGATGGATACACGCTTCAGAGGTAAGACCAAGCGCCAATAGAGTCACGAAGTTTATGTTAAGCATTGCACTGTAACCACATGCCCTGGAATGAATTATTGAGCTTCTTAAATGGTCATGCTAATGTTTTTACTTATGAGTTCCTACCTGTAGAGGTATGGTCTCATAATTACTGTAATTACAGGGCTTATGAGTCTCATCACTCAAATCACCTTGCTCCCTCAAGACATTCTCAAAATTGCTGTCTGATTCCCACACACTAAAAAGGTAATTTTGGAGTAAAGTTTCCATGCTGAAAAAACAACCCAAACAGTTAGAGGAAAGAAACAGGCAGCAATGCCATTCAACCCCCTAGACTCTCACAGACTTCCTTTCTGATCCTTTGCCATGCCGTCCCCACCATCCACAGCTGATGCATTGAACCCCCCTACCTTGAGCAGGCACACCACATCACCTACAGTTAGGTGCTCATGATAACCACAGTTAGAGTAGATCTCATACATTACATAGCGAAATCTACTGTGCATATCCGTAGCTGGTGTTTGACTTAATGTTAGACAAGAGATGGTGATGAACAAATATTGATTTCTAATGCCACTCTTGATATTTCTGATAGCACCAGCTACAATACTGAGAGCTGCAGCAAGGGTTGCACTGGCAAGTGTGCTCAGGATTAAGGTTGTTTAATATTTCTTCATTTTGATTTTTTCCTTTAAAATTGTAGAACCGTCGAATCACAGAATGCACAGAATGGTTTGGGTTGGAAGAGACCTTTAGAGATCATCTAGTCCAGCCTGCCTGCAGTGAGCAGGGACATCTTCAACTAGATCAGGTTGCTCACAGCCCCATCCAGCCTGGCCTTGAATGTTTCTAGGGATGGGGCATCGACCACCTCTCTGGGCAACCTGGGCCAGGGTTTCACCGTCCTCACTGTAAAAAATTTCTTCCTAATAGCTAGTCTGAGCCTACCATCTTTTACTTTAAATCCATTACCCCTTGTCCTATCACTACAGGCCCTGCTAAAAAGTCTGTCCCCATCTGTCTTCCAAGCTCTCTTTAAGTACTGGAAGGCAGCAATAAGGCCTCCCCACAGCCTTCCCTTCTCCAGGCTGAACAACCCCCACTCTCAGCCTGTCCTCGAGGAGAGGTGCTCCATCCTTCAGATCATCTTTGTGTCCCTCCTCTGGATCCACTCCAACAGGTCCATGCCCCTCCTGTGCTGGGGACACCACTGGGGCTGGATGCAGCACTGCAGGGGGGTCGCACCAGAGCGGAGCAGAGGGGCAGAATCCCCTCCCTCGCCCTGCTGCCCACGCTGCTGGGGATGCAGCCCAGGATACCATTGGCCTTCTGGGCTGCAAGCACACATTGTTGGCTCCTGTCCAGCTTTTCATCCACCAGTACCCCCAAGTCCTTCTCTGCAGGGCTGCTCTCAATCCCTTCATCCCCCAGCATCTATTTGTACTGGGGGATGCCCTGACTGATGTGCAGGACCTTGCACATGGCCTTGTTGAACCTCATAAGGTTCTTACAGGCCCACCTCTCCAGGTTGTCTAGGTCTCCCTGAATGACATCCCATCCTTCCGGCATATCAGTGCACCCCTCAGCTTGGTGTCACCTGCAAACTTGCTGAGGGTGCACTCAATCCCACTGACCATGTCACTGATGAAGATACTCAATAGTATTGGTCCCAGTATGGACCACTGAGGGACCCCACTTGTTACCGGTTCCCACTTGGATGCTGAGGCACTGACTGTAACTCTTCAGACTCAGCCATCCAGGCAGTTGCCGATCCACCTAATGGTCCATACTTCAAGCCCATACCTCTCCAACTTAGCGACAAAGCCTGAGTCTAGTTAAGCATCACGTAGAGGTAAGTAGTCCCCCTGGCTATCAAGAGAAGTTATCTGGAATGCAAAAGAAATCTTCTGTCCTACAGGGAACAGCTGTATGTTTAATTCTGAAAGTTCAGAATTGCCTTATGGCTAAACACGTGTGTGTGAAATCTGAAATTTGTAGGGATGGTGGCTGTTTAGCCCCAAAATACATAAAAAAACCCCCAGGAGAAAATGTAAAAAAGGAACATTTAGAAATGTATCCTCTTTCCCAGTTCCAAAGAATTATAAAAAAGTATTGTCTTTTGAAAGAATACTGAGTAAATTTTATTTTAATTAAATTAAATTTATTTTTTAATTTTAATTTTAAATTTTAAATTTAAATTTAAATAAATTAAGTAAATTAAATTATTAAAGATATCTTAATTCTGCTTTAAGGGCCTAATTACTGCCTCACTGAAACCAATGCAGAGGGGCATCCAATGAGGAGAGTAAGATCTAAATAGAAATCCGAACTAGAGGGCTGCCACCAGCGCATTCGTGATACTGTGTAATCCAAACAAGCAGATAAATTAGAGAAAGTTCAGTAAATGAAATGTAGGGTAATATAACTCCCACTCTCCTAGTGTTCTATCTCATTTATGTCTGACATGTTACATCATGCACAGTACAGTTATAGTTAAATCTGATTTGCGGCAACCTGAGCTTTATAAATGTCATCCCTTTCGCCTCTTCTGGATCAAGTTGTAGATACTCCATTTCACGAAGTACTAAATGTTGTCTGAAAAAGAACATAAGTTACTGAAGTAGCATTGGCTTCTTTGGAGCAGCCAGGGGACTTGAGGGCAATGTGGGTTAGTTCAGACCTCTCATCTCTCATAAATACAAATATGGTAAATCTTTAGGTAATTTTTGATTACATAAGTCTTAAAAAGTCTCACAGTTGTCTCCAGTAGGCCTTCATCCAATGATATAACCAATAATAATAATAAATTGTTGATTTTGCATTCACTGGGACTGTGAAGATGGTTACAGATTGTGCCCTTAAAATATTATTTTACAACTTCCTATTTCCAATCACATTGCAACATCTTACATCTTGTTTCAGATACCAATATGAAAAAAAATATCATGAAGGAGATGAACATTGCTTGCTAGGAAAACCCTCCTCTAAGCTCAGCGAAGCGTTTTGCTTTTTCCTTATTTAATATTATGTCTCAAAATCCTTCAGTTCCAGTGGTCTGATTATCTCATCATCCTGCCTTCGATTCCCTTTTACTCTAAACAGTAATGTACATTTTCATAATAATTATACTTTGATTTTCTATACACCCATGTTTTCACTCGAGTGTGTGAAGGGGCCTTAAGTACTATTGAGTTAATCTTCAAAACACCTATTACATTATCATCCTCATGATGATACAGTTAGATGACAATAACAGCAAGAAGCAAGTAACCTGCTAAAGGTAATAGAGATGGAAGCAGATGTGAGGAGAAGATGGGTGACACCACCCTCACCACTAGCTCCCAGTGACCCACCAGTTGATAAAACGGGACAGAGCAGCTGTTTCTCAGCTTGTGGATGTGTATGAAAAGCTGCCATCTCCCAGGGTGCTAACCACTGCTTTTAGCCGCTTCTGCATCTAAACATTTTCCTAAAAAAGGGAAGACAGACAGACAACATTCATAAGTGCTATTGAAAACATACATGAAAGTGTTTTTTACATAAACAAAATACACCCATCCATAAAGCCATGTTGTTTGTGAGCAGGTAAGGGGAGAGGAAAAGTTATAAAGTGTTGGGGTAAAGGGGATTAAACAGGCAATGACCCAGGTTTGTGTAAGCCTTCTGGATGGCCGGCAGAAGAAAGGGCTGGGAAAACAGCGCTTCAGCTCACCTCTGCTGGTGGGTCTCGTTTGAGTTACATACAGAATCACTGCCTCTCTGGCCTCTAAATTGCAAATCACATACAGTATGTATCCTTCACACATCAGGGATCCCCAGTGTAAATTTACATCTTATTTTGGCTTTGATTCTTGAAATCAGCTGTTTTTGTGAAAATTCCTAGGAAAATAGATCTGCCTCTTAAACAAGATTTAGTTTGAATCATATCCAGTTAACTCTGCATTACTTGTGGACAATATGTGCCAGATGTGGCCCATTTTGGTACAGAGCTACATGTAAGCTAAACGCTTATAAGCTGTATTTCAGCTATATATCAGCTAACCCCCATAAATCCGTGTCAGCTCTGTGCTCTATACCTTCCTTGCATGAAATATTCCAGCGCAGTGTAACTGTGTTACAAGTAAATATAACTTCAGTGAACAAAGTGGCGTTACAGCCTTTCACGCCAGGGTAAATTTGGTCAACTGGGCCAGTGCATTTGAGAACTGAAGACAAGTAAGAAATTACAAGGTGAGTATTAGGGTGTGTGTGTGGGAAGTACTGTAAGGTAACTTATTTTAAAACCTTACTGACAGTGGTTTGGGGGACCAGACCCCTACAAATGCTTTTTTTGCACTCATTTCTTTGGTGGCAATCATCAGCAGTTTCAGGGTCAGGAAGGTGTTCCAGTGTCATTCAAAGGGTCATCTCACTTGATACACCCAATGATTTTATGTAGCCACGCTGCAAGTTAACCTCTGTCTGAATAAATGCACAATTTTTCTGGGGGGAAAAAATTACAAGCTGGATTTGATAATATCTCAGTAATTTAACAGCTGGTTTGAATTTTGAAGGTTTGGCAAATTTCTGGAGTATAATTCAAAGGAATGAAAAAAAGTCTTTGGTCTTGTCCAAATAAGGATAAAGAAAAGCATGAGTGTCAATATTAACTTATGTTAGTTAACAGAGAATTTTGTGAAGTCTAATGTACAGACGATATTTTAGCATGTGCCAACCTGTCCATTTTAAATGGCAGGTCCTTCCTGCAGTGTAAAGAAATATCTTCTCACTAATAGTTCGTCAATTGAATGGTTAATTGCTCGCTGCTCACTTCATCTTTTTCTCAGGATGGCTTCTGATTTTTTCCAGTCTTCTCAGGTGACACTCATGTACATTTTTCAGGCAACAAGAATTTTGTCAGTCCAAACTTATGAAAAAACAAACCCAGCAGACTGTCTTCTGAACTCTCCATTAATTGATGCGATGTTCTTCCACTGGGCTTCTAGAAATCCTGATGAAAACCCCATCACTGGCTGAAATGACATTTTTGTCTTGCATTCTGAAGCATTCAGTACATTTATAATTTTGGTAGTAAGTTTGGAAAACAGGCCTCATGACAATAAAAGATATGTTAAGAATCAACCTTATTCTCTCTTTGTAATACTTGGTGTATGATAAAAGAAATGTAATTTTTGAAAGGACTGTAGCATTGTTATCATGGTGAGGCTATTCACTGGCTAGATTTCTCACCAACGGGAGAAAGATGTATATTAAAATAGTTAAGTTGGAGGCCACAATCTTATGCTAACGAAGACAATAAAGTATGGGGCATTTCTTCAGTGCTTTACATCAAACTGGATAAATTCTGGTTTTTCCATTTCTGTGACAGGCATTTCCAAATATGAATAGGCTGCTATGCTGTTCGGGAGGCTGAACAAGTGAACAGTCCAGCTGTTCAGAAAACAAGAGAGAACAACAGACAATGTATGTGAGAAGCAATAGCAAGTGAGGGATACAGGAGGTAGATTCAGCAGCTACGAAAGGGTATTGGGAACAGAAAGTAAAAGCCTAAGAGACAGCCTGGTTGGTGAGACCAAGGGCCCATGGAGCTGCCTAGTCCGCCTCTGGCAACAGCAGCAGGAGAGGCTGCTTCAGGAACACAAGCGAGCCTGGCCCCTTCTTTGGTCCGCTCCTTGGAAGCCACAGCTGTTGTATTAGGGACGCTGGAGAGTGGCAAAACGGTAAAAAGCCTTAACTTTAGGGAGGAAAGGCCTGAAGGAGAACTGTCATTGAGTCTATCCACAGGGGATCTGGCTGAGTACCACACGCAGGGCTGCTCGTGCAAGGGCTGTGCAAGTGCAGACCCCTCCTGTTGCTTGCTGTACACAACCGTACGGGGTTTGGAAATCCCATGGTGTGGACGCATTCAGCCTTGGCATGGAAAGAGGCCAATATGCGTGACCCTCTGCTTGAGCCAGTGCAACACACGCGAGAAGAGGTGTCATGAAAGACAGACAAGGGGCTCACCAGAGAGCAAACAATTCTCATTCAGTCTGGTTGCAGCTTTTAAAATTGTTTTCTCTGTTGCACATTAACAAGTTCTATGTTTTAGGTTACTTTGTTTCTGCACTGATGTAGCTTACATTTTAAAAAGTGGCTTTGAACTGGTAACAAAAAGATCATCAGCAGGCCATGCACCTGCACTTGTGAGATGCTTAATAACAATTTTTCCAAGTAAACTTGTAAATTTCTTACAGAAGTGTCTCCAGTCTGCCTTTCAGCAACTTGCACGGGTGCTAACAGGCATACTTTCTGACAGCGCAAATCAGTTTAATTTCAGTGTTGTAGATTCATGTTCATAGCCCAACGGATGTTTTTTTAGGGTACAGAAGTCCAGAGTCACACCCATAGCTTTTACCTAGCTGACAGCAGAAGGTATTTTCACTGCAGCAGTGTGTCTTCAGTCAGCCAAATGCACACGCCAGTTCTACTCTTCCACTGCTAGGTATGTAAATGATTTTCCTCTTGGGACCTATGCAGTTAGAGAAGGATTTCATGATCTTTAATAAGAGAAGTTAGTTGTTACTGAAATAACAGGGAGCAGTAATACTCCATGGGTAACAACACTACTGGGAAGGACCTCATTTCTTCTGTGAGCTTAAGCACTAGGCTTCATTACTCTGGTGTCACAGGCCTCGCCGTATTTCCCGCATTGCTGTTCAAAACACTGTCCTTATCATCTGTCAAGCCTTTACTGAGCTAGAGTGCATTGCTCTTCTGGGTGGCATAACTCTCTAAGGACGAACTGGGGGCATTTGTAGCCCATTAGTACCTCCAGAGCTATTTGGGACCTCAATCAGCTGCAGAAGCATTAGTCCCTAAAAGCCATTTATTTCTCTCTTCAGGACCATAAGGGGAAAAACAGGGTTTTGCAAAGCAAAATGAAACCCAAATAATAATCTCATTCCTGAGAAGACGCCTGTGATGATCTCCAGGAATCCTGAAGCGATACAGATCATATACATCCTGAGAGTGCAGGATGTTGCGTGCATACAATGCTGGGACACGAATAACACACGTTAAGTCAAACTTACTGGGATACAGCATGCACTGAACTACACATAAATACTTTTTAACAGGCATACCTCCTGTGTGTTGCTGGCTGTGTGTTAAATGCTCAGAGGGGATTCCAAGGCAGGAAGAGGGTTTGGTATGGATTGGAATAGCCTTGAAGGGATTATTTCAGCCATCGTAAATTAAAGCGACCAGCTCTAAGGCAACATTTGTCTCTGAGACAGCCTGAAATGAGAAAAGGCGGCTTCACGCCTGCTTGGCTTTCTCTCACTTAGCTGCAGCGTCAGTACAGGTAACGCTAACGTCCTGATTCATTGCACAATTTGTGTCGCAGGCAGGGTTCCGAGTATGCTTCGGCTTGCACTGCAACAAGACTTGTAAGAACAAAGTGCAAAAGAATTACTGCTCTACACCTCTCTGGATGAGGGTGCGCACCTGCCGTCAGGAGTCTGCCATGACGGACAAGATCACCTCTTGGTGCCCTTTCCTACGTGACAACTCTTTAGTAGCTGCATGTTGGTCAGATCAGTCAGAAAGAGGTGCCCAGAGTATCTTAGCAAATATGAGTGGGTGTTAGACTTGTGTTACGACTTCCACCAGATTAAACAAATGCTGAGTTTTAATTAATGTTTTATGCATTTTGGTGTAATTTGAGCTCTTGTCACTATTAATTTGTTCAAAAGTATCTGCCATGTAATGATAGGAATTCATCCGCTCTTTTTGACCAATGATCAGTAAGGTTATGTGATGCCTGCTACTACTTGTATTCTTGCTTGGCTTCTAAATGGACAATTTCTTCATGTATTTTTCTCTGCAAATACGATAGCACAAGCTGCTTCTTTCCCCCCTTGCCAGTTTTGGAGAGTTTCTGTTGTTGAGTTACTTTACAAAAAACGTACAATCTGAAATTATTCATTCATGAATAAATTCCCTCTCATTCTTCAATTCAGTCACTCTCCTTAAACAACAGAGTTCTTAACTTTTACAGTAAAACTGCAAGTTAAGCTCTGAGTCTTTCCTGCACACAAGGCAGATGAGAATTAATCTGCTCTTGCCAGCCATTTCTTATCCAGGCAGCTTCCCTCTTGCCCTTTCCATCTCTCATCTGAGGAAAATATTCTCAAAACACAGCTTTCCATGTTACATTATATTGTTCTGGGTTCATAATATTTTGTAGGAATCAAGAATAAAATCCTGTTTTCCTAGCATCAATATATGTCCGTCTTGACTCACTTCAGTGTTAATTACGAGCTGCTAATTTTATCTGTGGGCCTGCAGACCTATACCAGATGAATAATTGGAATAATTTACTCTGGAGCTTAGCATGAGGCTTTATTTACCTGATATGTCTAAAATGAATCCTAGTTCTGATCTAGATAGCATCCTGAACAAAAATATCTCACACATTGTACTTTGAACTGTTTTATGATTTGCTGATTTTAGCAAACTGGACAGTGGTAGCATAGGTTTGCCGGTTTAATAAAACAAGGGATACAGATGGTAACTTGCTTATTTATTACAATTCTATATATTTACTATAGGTTCTAACAGTATTCTTTTATTGTACTTTCGGATAATCCTGTGTTACGATGACCTTTGCTCCACTGTCTGCAGATATTTTAATGCTGTTTTGACCATGGACTTGTAAGCCGATTAAAAAATTTATCTTTCTATATCAATTAGTCCTCCTCATTATTCTCAACATCCCCCAAATCCAATTTCCATGCTTAGGAGTAACACTTTTGAGGCCTTCAAGTGCTATTATCTTTTATATTAATGACCTGAGTATTTCATATGTAGCCTGTCTCAAGTTGATTTCAATATGTGTTAGTGTAATAGGGAAAAAAAATAAATACAACAAGAATGGAACATGAACAACAGTAACAGAAAGGAAATACAAAACAAATTTAAAAAATCTGAAGCCTAAAAGAATTATTAAACTTTTAGATAAAATAAAGCAAGTAGAAAGAAGTAGGAAAAATTGCCAAAAACAGGAGGTGGCAACAACTGCTGCATTATGCTAGTACTTTTTTCAGTGCTGGTTGGTAGCTGCTGGAGTGGAATAAAAATACTCATTAAAAATGTATGCTGTTTATATACCTGTCCGTTTGTTTCCTTTTGAACTTTCTCTCAGAACAATCATGGGGCCCAAGAGCAAGTACGTTGACCGCACAGACCACGCATCTACAACATCCAGCTCCATTTGCCAGCCTAACAGTCACCACAAATGACAAGTCACAACTTCTACAAGGTACTTAGTTCCTCTTTTTCTGCCAGCAAAAGGAAAATACTACTACTTGTCTACTATATAAGAGCACTGTAATATTACAGTGATCATGGGAAAATAAGGTTTGTCTCTCTGTCAACCATTTTAAAATAGTGACTCTCCATCTACCAAGTTCTATCACGGGAATTTAACCTATTAAGTGTCCTAAACAAACAAAGCAGGAGAATGCAGAATTACCTTACTTGCAATTCTTGTTATGCGTTATTGGTGCAGCATCTCCATAAGCAGCGTTAATTTAGTGACAGAAAATGAAGAGATCTAAATTAAGTAGTTGGCCATGGTGAACGTTTGTTAATATCAGTTTTAACTGGAACCACGTCCAGCATTTCATTTTTGCAGATGTTGCCTGGGTATGCAATCCTTCTTAGAGCATAGACTGGGCATGTTTGCTCCTGTGACCATATGAGTAGAGCGAAAAAAGAAACAGTTTGTTATAGCACAGACGATATGTTGGGTTTGAAGGTACTGTCCGATAGCCTCAGGAGACATTTTCACGAGCATTTTGCTTTGGCTGTACCATTATTTTTTATTTGGCTCACCTGGAAATATTCCTTTATTATAAAACTTCGCCACCCAGGCATTGCAGGGACTGGCAATAATAATTATCTCTTGTTGTTTAGCAACATTGCTCAGCATCGGAAATTAAGAGTAATCAAAAACCAAAATGGAAGAAATAGCAGTAGAATTGCTGTGAATTGCTCAGGATCTGACCATATTAAGGCAGATTTGTGAAACTGAATGTATATTGTGTTAATTCTACCAGTCTGAAAGCTGTAATGTTACCTTTTTTCTTTGGAGAGTAGAGTGTTGACTGACTGACCAGTGGGTTTTGAGTGAAGCTGTGTTTCTTGGGACCATACAACAGGGTGAAGAGATGAAAAAGAGCTTCTAGAGATCATTCAGTTCACTGCCTGGCTGATGAAGGATTATTCTCCACAATCTTTATTCAGCTTAGATCCGAAAGTTCCAACCAACAAAGTTCCTACAACAACAGTATTTTAGTCTCAAAAATTATCAATATGTGATTATATATATTAGTATGTGTATATTAATATGCTTAGAATAAACTGAACTGGTCTGATGAGCTATTAGCAGGAACAGGACTGTTAAAGCTTTAGTATGACAGAGAGGAGATGGAAACGCCGAGGCACTTGTCCAGAGTACAGGTGAGAGAAGGAAGAGAAAGGAGAGAACCCCCCGTGTTGGGACTTGTCAAGTAATTTTAGGATGAGAGCAAACGCATTTCCCATGAAAAAGAGGTACTTGCTGCAACCTGCTGAAATGCCCTGGCAGCAACACTGGAGATGACCAAGCTGACATCAGGTGCTCTAAGAATATACTGTGAGCCCGATCTGCTCCGAAGGCAGACAAAATGGGAAACGGACATAGAAAGCTGAAAATATTGGCCTAAATTTGTCAGCAGCGGAGCAAGGATTAGAATCCACCTCGAGTAGGTACAGTGCCCTGTCTACACAGAGATATATAGTGTTGCTGTTAGCAATAATGCATGGATACTAACAGCTGTTCAAAGTTAAGCATTGTAGACCTTAGCTTCTGTAACACAGAGAATTAGCTATGCTTGTTATGAGGAAGCCAACAAGTCCTGGAAGGGGATATTCAGGTCAACTGTTTACTATTTTTAACAATATGTAATTACTTAACATTGTATATATCAATCTTAAGGTCCATAGAAGATATCACCTGTTTGTGATGCTCCAACAGTATGGGTAAAGCCTGTACTCTTTGAAAGCGACCACTAGCTACTAGTTCCTAGTTACTGGATGTCCTTGATTTTTACAGGGGTGGTGTACTCAGTTTCACATAAAATAAATGGATCTGACTATATGGAAACGATGGCTTAGTTTTCTGGAAACTGCCAGCCATGGCGGCTCCTTTGCTAACTTCAGGGCAAAATCAGGGCCCTAACAGCCACTTTCTAAATGAGCTATGTCTTAAACCTGATGATTCTTCCCTAAGAAAATCCAGAGAGACAGTAACAAAGCTAAAATTAGAAATCAGGAGCTGTAGTTTCCAAGGCAAGGCACATTACATGACATTTTTTCAATACCACAGGCATTTTCTCTTACAAAAATGGCTTACAGAATATATTCCACCACGTAAAAATCTTCCTTGGGGCTGGATGACAATGTAGTATTTACTTACCAAATTTCAAACCCCCCAACCATTTAAAAGAAACAGTCAACCAGATAAGTAACTAATTCTGATTATTAAATAATGACTATAGCATCACAACTTGTAGTTATAATGGCATTACCCAAGCTGTGCAACTTCAGAAATAACATATGCCTTCAAAATAGTAATCTATGGAGGTACCATAATCTGTCTGAAGCACATATCACAACTAATATTCTCCAGAATACCTTCATGAAACAAAAGCTTCACTTATATATACCTAACGTTGAGAATCTACAGACTTAGACGTAACATTTGGTTGTTCACAGAGAGTAGTGAAAATTATCTTTAAATATGAACCACGGTACGTTTTGGAAGAGCTAGGCTGCTAACAGCCAAAATCTAGAAAATTGAATTTTGAGAATAAAAAGAAATGGTATACCTCTGGATTATTCCAGCAAAGAGCTTTGGCCCCTGTGAGCTCTCCACACCGAGCACGTTACACACAAATTAGGGAACATCACATTACAACCAGCTGGTGCAAAGCACCATTTGCATATGGAGGCTCTCCACTGACCAGCGTAGTCTCCCAGGCTGACAGGACAGCTCACTTACTCTTAATACAACAATCATAAAACTCCTTAAAACAGCAGTTTACAGCTAAATAGGTAAAGTCAACATTTTACGTTCCACTTAAGTCTATCCAAACATAGTGCATTCTCCACATAATACAGGTTCCATAGCTTAGTCATGCCAGACAAGACCTTACTACTGAAAAACGTATGGTTTAATAGACTCATAAATTTAAAAATAATTATTCTAGCATTTGTGTAACACAAGAGCAACCGTGCGCCTCCCAAATTCCCAGATTTGAGAGCAATAATAAAGGCAGCACAGCAGGGTAACAAAATGGACATGGAACCCCACACTGGGTATCTCCTGGAAGTAGTTCAGATTATGGTTTTGGCAAGGCCCTGCATTTCTTACTTTCGTCCAGATAATTGCATAACCATTTTGGGTTTGCTCTTCTACTTACCCTCCCACTTTAGGTTCCAAGAGAATGCTCATGTGAGCTGGCTGTTCTAATGTCACGTTCCCCCCTCCTCATCTTCGCCAGGGAAAAGTAATAACATTATATATTTATATTGTAGGGGGAGAAGGGCGATTAAGTCTGCAAAACCAATTAGAAACATTCGAATAAAACTGGCATTGTCGACCCTCTGGGCGCAGGCCGGCCCGAGGCGAGTTTATCCGGGGGGGTAACACTTGTCAGGGGCGGGAGAACGGCTTTTCCAGACCCTTGCCGAAAACGCCCACCTCCGACCGGCTCCCAGAGCGATCGCGAACCGGCGGAGGACGGCCGGGACGGCGGACACCTCCACCCCCGGCCCGCCGCGCAGCCCTGTCAGCCCGCCTTCCCGCCCGCCCCGCGCATGCGCAACCGCCGCACGCCGCGGGGCGCGCATGCGCGGGGCGCCGCCGGCGGGAGGAGGAGGAGGAGGAGGAGGGCGGCACGGTATGTGGAGGGGGGCGCGGTATGTAGAAGGCGGCGCGGTATGTGGAAGGCGGCGCGGCGGGGCTGCCCCTTCCCGCTCTCCCCGTCCTGCGCCCCTCTCCGGGGTTGTCCTTGGGGCTGCGCCCCCGTTTTCTCCGTGCGCGGTCGTCGCTATCTGCGCCGGGGTTCTTCCCCCCTCACTTCCCCTCACCTCACCTCAGGCGGGACGGGACGGGGGCGGCCGCGCCTCACGCCGGGCACCGCCGCTGCCTTACCCAGCCCCGGCGCCCGCTGCCCCGGCGGGCGTCGCCTGGCCACCCCGTCCGGCGCGGGGCCTGAGGGAGCGAGGGAGAGGAAGAGGATGAGGAAGGAGTCGGTCTGGCCGGGGGGGCGGGGGCTTGCCTGGTCTCCCCGGTGCCTGCGAGGGGGACGGGTTTGTTCGGATCTGCTTGTCACTCTTCCCGGGGTAGTTTAAGAAAGGAACGGAGGCGTGTTGCACAGGTGCCAGCAGCCCGGTATCTCTTTAGAGCTGCTTATTAAAGCACATGGCTCTGGTTAAATCGTGTATGAGAACTACGCTATCGTTACGTGCGCTTACACAGTGCTGCAGTCCGACATCGGAATGGGAAATGTGGGAACAGCAGAAACGTTTACAGTGTCTGTTTCCCCCATTTCTTCTTTCTTGACGTCTAGATAGCACGAACAGATTAAAGGGGGCTTGGGTCAACGGCCATTGAAAAGAATGCTTTTTCAAGTACTAGATCTAGAGAGGATCTCGTGGTTATTTAGGGCCAGATTCTGAAAAACAGTGAGCATGGCACGAGGTGCTCTGTCTTGTGTATTTCTTGTTAAGAAGAGGTGTGGTCTAGTTCTAATAGTTAAAGAGTATTTGTATGTGGTGCTGCCTGATGTCTATAAACATGCTGAAACAGCTATATTTTCATACATCCTCTTTGAAAGGGGGTGGGAAGTAAAACTGTTCAGAATCTCTGAGAGCATTTTTCTGTTGTCTTTAAGACCCCGGGAGGGAAGCATTCCAGGGGTAGGGAAGGTGCTCGTTCGAAGCGTACTATAACCCCATGAAGCCACGTTGTTGGGCCACTCAGAGCTGTACTGCATAATCAGGAATAGTTGCTTCAGCAGACTCTGGTGGCTGCCTTGTACGCTCTGTGTCCACAAACACTAGAGTTGTTAAGATTTTGTGGAGCTATTCCGTTCCGCAAGGAGAAGGTGGTAGGCCTGTGGAAGTAGCCCACAAGGGGATTCAGGTTTCTGGTTGCCTCTTGGACTGTGCTGCTAAGGGAACGTGTCAAAACCGCAGAGTCCAGCTCTGGGCTTCCCCTGTGCAAGATAGACAGCGCCGTGCTGGAGCAAGCCCAGTGAAGGGACACAAAGATGATTAAGGGTGTCTGACATATGAGGCAAGGCTGAGAGAGCTGGAACTCTTCATCTCAGGGAAGAGAAAGGTTGGTGGGATCTCTTAAATCTGTATAAATACCTGAGGGAGGGAATAAAGAATATGGAGCCAGACTTTTTTTCAGTACTATGGAGTGAAGGCACAAGAGGCAATGGACACAAACCCCATACCTAAATTTTTTTTATTTAAACAGAAGAAGAGTAATTTACTGCTATGGTAATGGAACACTGGAACAGGTTCTCTAGAGAGCTTGTGGCATCTCTGTCCTTGGACATAATCAAAACCCAACTGGAAATGATCCTGAGCAAGCTGTTCTAGTTGACCCTATTGTGAGCAGGGAGATTGGACTTCACGGTCTCCAGAGGTCTCTTCCAACCTCAGGTGTTCTGTGTGTCTATAAACCTCTAAGGTACTTCAGGACATGTGTCTTTGTTTTACATAAAGAAACAGGTTTTATTTTTCCCCCAGTGCTCTGTTATTTTACTACTCAATTGCTGTAAATCAGTGAAAATTTTTAGTGCTTGTTTTATCTGTCAGTACTAACATTTAGTTTGCTCTGCAGATGTCCTGTAGCATGGCAGGTGAAGAGGACTTCTCTTTGGAAGAAAAAAGATTCAAGCAGTACTGTGAAGAATTTATTAAACATTCACAGCAGATAGGAGATGGTTGGGAGTGGAGAACTGGCAAGGTAAAAATAATCACAGTGTTGATTTTTGGATACCCTTGCTGGCCTTTTTGAGCTGTTGACAACCATGACAAGCTGGAACATCCTTTAAGTGGGTGTTATATCACATGAAATAGATGGCATTTTACACAGCTGGTATAAGAACAAAATAGTGCATAGATGGTTTACATGAGGATTTAGGCCAGTACATCTATTGAATAGGGTTCACAAATTCAGAAACAACTGCTGGGATGGTCTAGTGCAACTTATTGAGTAACAAAGGGGTAGGATTACCTGAGATGATTTCTGTTTTGATCAGAAAACATCTTTTAAGACATTATACACTCTGCATTTTCAGAATTCCCAGTGATGGGGAAACAGTCACAGGTCTCAACGAGCCTTTTGAATGGTTTGCTATGCTTAAAATGGAATTAAAAAAAATCCCCGCTGTTACTTCTAATTTTAACTGCCTAGCTTCATCTTCCAGCCATTGGTAGCTGTACCTTGCCTAATAAGCTGAGGACCCTTCTTTTATCAGAACTCTCCCTGCTTTGGTAGTTTAGATTCAGATCAATTAATCCCGTAACCTTGTCAGTCTAAAAGCAAAACATGTTGAGCTCCCTGACTATCTGATGTGTTTTCCAGTATTTTAATCATTCTTGTGGATCTCCTCTGAATCCTTTCCAGTATATAAAAGTCCTTTTTTCAGCTGTGGGCAAAACTAGACAATGAATGTTGTAGCACTGTGAAACTCAAACCTTCCTACTCTGGGCAAGTGCTTGTGGTTGTATATCCAAGGATTGCTTTAACCCTTCCAGCTGAGATAGCACAAAGTCTTTGCTCCAGATGTGTGACTTAATATTTGTATTGAAATACATATTAGTTCCTTACAGCAACCAGGAGAATCTGACTGTATCAATGATCAGTTGTTATTATTTGCTGCTTCCCCATAGCTTTCAAACCTCACCAATAATAATTACATATTGTTTCTAGGTCATTAATCAAAATTTTAAGTAGCATGCGGCCAAGACTAGTCTCACAGGACCCCATTAGAATCACTTCTTTTATGACGATTCCCCATTTTTAGGTTATGTTTGAGCTCTGTGAATTAATACTTTTTTCATTCTTTAGTGTGTTTCAGATTAGTCTGGGTTTATTTTAATTTTTAAATTTCTGCTTGTGGAATCAACATTTAGCAGAAATCTGAGTCTATATTGTTACAACTTTTATGTTTATCAATCAAACATGTATTTTTAATTTGCCCTGCCAAAATCTATTTTTCTTAAAAAATAACTACATTTACTGTATATATGTCTTTATTTCCTGAATTCTATATGATGTCTTCTGTTATTTTGCTTGGGATGATGTCAAGGTGATATGTGTACAGTTACACAAATTAGCTAGTATATAAAGGTACATTGATGCATGCTGACTTTCTCCAAAGTTCTCTGAAACTTCCACAGTGCTCAGAGACTTCAAGAAAATCTGCAGTCCTTATGTTCTTATTTAAAAAAACCTAATGATAGCCACACCAATGTCCTGCTTAACCACTGCTGAAATGAAAACTTCGAAATAGTTACGGCTTATGGGTACCTAATTTGTTTTTGTTCTGTAATAACAGAAATATTTTGAATACTTCCTTTTTTTTTTTTTTACTTCAAATGCTTCTGTTATTTTCCATCTAATAACAAATCAACACAGTTGTAGGATTTCTTCTTGTCACACTTTTTTCTGATGGGTGGGGAATGTAGGTTTTTGTGTGTAGGTTCTGACCAGTTTTCAATAATGGATGATTACTATCTGTGTATTTCTTCTTTTTGCTGTAGAAAATTTACTACTATAGAAGTAGTGGTTTCCCACGCTTTCATGAATTTTTGGGAGAAAAGTCATGCTGGTGCCATTTTGAAATGCAGGAAGTCCCAGAATAAATGTAGGCCATCCTTTCTACATAAGGAATTATACATTAGCATTTGTAACCCTTGCATCACAGATGAAACAGAATTTCAGTAAGGAGCAGGATCTTGGCTTAGATGCATTCTGTTTAGCTGTTTTTAAAAGAGTGCAAATATTAGCCAAGTGTTAAAATGCACCCCTTCTAACAGGCGACCATTTGAAACTTTATATTTCAGTCCTTGGCTATATTTGTGAGGATTTATTCAACAAAGAAAGATGCTCTGAGCCTCTACTGGGAACTTAATACATGGGTCAAAGTTTGAACTTTCTCTGAAATAAGAAGCTTTGCTGGAAATAGCAGAATGAGATAGATTTTTGTCCTCACATATAAAAACGTTGTAAGAGGTTTTTTTTTTTTTTAATGGGCCAAGTTGGTGACTCTGTGATTCCAGTGTGTGATAAAAACCTGGCCATTGAGACCATCCGTTTATAGTATGTAGTCTGGGAAGGAAGCTTTCTGTTAACAAGATGCCTCATTGTCTTTCTTTCTTTTTTTTTTTCTTTTTTTTTTTTTTTTTGCCTTTTTTACCAATATATGTGTTGTGGGTAGTTTGGGGCACTCTTAATTTTGCTGATGTAATGCACTTGGATCCCATTCCTCATTCCATACTCATGTGAATAGACCCATTGATAGCAGTAAGACCACCCAAGTAAACCAGGCTTATGGAACTGTGTTCTTGTGTTCCTATGTTTTCTGTAGAGATTAAATTTAGATGACGAAATACTTATTGTTTTTGTGGAGCTGGCTCTTGTGGCATAAGCTCACATGGCCCAAGCAGAACCCTATATTTATAGCTGTAAGTGAAATGTTCTAATCTATGTTACTTCTATATTCTGCCTTTTTTTTTTTTTTTCCCTCCCCAGAAGAAAGCTGTAAAAAAGCCAAGAGCACCTCTACAGTGGGACCTGATGGAGCTCAACCTGGGTGGTGGTGTTAGGGGTGGATAGTTAAATCCTGGCTGTGAAGGCTGCCCCCCACTTGTGTTCTGCTTTATGTTTGTTTTGTATTTGGTTAGGTTAATCTAAATAATCCTATCAAAGGCTATATCAGTTCACTTTTGCTTATGACACTTACAAGACAGCTGGAGTAGAAATGCACTCCCTTCCCACACTAATGGGATCAAAGTCCTTGCTAAACTACTGATTTATTTATAGGGGGAGAAGTGTACAAAATACATAACACTACAGAGAGTGCAACAGGAAGGTTGGTTTTCTTTCCTGCCACCTCTCCTCTACCCTCTGGCTTAGAGCTGTCAAATACAGAGCCTGCTAACTCCATGCTTACAGCTACCCATACATATTTTTTCATGGCACTCAAATACTACAGAATGCAAAGGCTATGGAGCTTGGCTCCTTTCTGCTGACAGGAAGAACTGGTTCAGGGAGGTGAATGCTATATCCAGCCCTTCTCTGGCAAAGCTCATTGTGCCTTGGGGCATTTTACCTCTGTCTCTGGCTGTAGTACTTTCTTTGATGCTCTTAGTGGGATAAAAACCAGCTCAGGTAGCTTTACTCCTGCTGACACTCACACGAAGCTCCACAAGGAGGGATTGAGAGAGTGTTGAGAGTGAGTGAAGTGGCTTTTGTATCACCAAGTTAGGCTTAATTTTTCTGACACCACTGTCCTCTGCATGGTTGATTCCTTACTGCACAGGATGCCGTTTGTTCTGCAGCCAGGACATCCAGCAAAGCTTGGCGGATTCATACTCTTGATGAGATTTAGTGAGAAAATAAGGCATGCAGTAGAAGTTACGAGCAAAGTAGTTGCTCATAGTATGAGTCATACTTAAAAATTCATGGACAAAAGTACATGTAGAGAGCATTATAATTTTTCATCAGGTGTGAAACTTTATAAGAACAAAATAAAGAAATAGCCCATAGCAGATTTTGGAGGTAAGTATACTCTATGGTGTCCTTGAAAAGAGAGAACAGGTGTGTCAGAATAAAACCTATGTTGATTTAAAGGTCAGAATACATGAAATAACAGATTAACCAAAGAGTTAAATTATAGTTAAATTTGCAGCCTTGTCAAGCAATTTAATGCTATACTAATGAATTTTGTAAACTGTTTTGAATAGAATCCTTTTTCATCAGATGTTGTGCGTGTTTTCTGTGTTTGTGTAAAATAAAACATAATGAAACAGCTAATAAAACCCCAATTTATTTGTTTCCTTTGAGAAAGAAGTTCTTAACATGCAACTACTGTTCTTTGTGTTTTGCATACTCTTCCTCCTTTTCAAGTGTATGCTTTTCCAGTGATCTGTTATTAAACTTTTTCTCTCCTCCTACTTTTAATTAAAAAAAAGTAAATGTTTATATATATGTGGAGAGAGTGAAGTCAGCAAGCGGGGAAAGCTCTGAAAACCTTCTCCTGGCACTCTGAAATTGCACAAGGGCCTTTTACAACAGTAGGCCATGTGGCCTGGGAAGCAAAATGATGGCAAGGGAACAGGGAGAAGGTTCAGCTTTTGTTTTCTCTTGTATTTGACCCTCAGAGGTGATCAAGAGAAGGGAATAAATTGTGACTCTGCACACATATGTTCTGAAGTGGTTTGGTTTTTCTTTTTCAGGACTTTAAGAAAGTTAGACAGGGAACAGAGCAAAACCAAACCAATCTGCCAAGAATTGGGAACCTTATACTGGTGTGAACGCATTGCTTGAAGTAGATAGGTCAAAATAGTTAATAGTTCATCGCTTCATGACCTTAGTGCACTGTCTTCCAGTTTTTTGGCACTCATCATGATCCCCAGGTAGCAGTTGTCTTATTCAATTAATAGCAGTATTCAATTTTATTTTCACTGTTCAGGTCTTTGAAATCCTTTTACACCAAGAACTAGTGTGAGCTACCTGTGAGAAGATGCTGAAAAGCAATGCAGTCATTGGTGCCTATAAAAAGACTTGGAGCTTATGCCTAAATACTGTGCTCTGATTATTTTCTAGAACAGTTATACCATTTAGCATTTTGGTTACACAAAATTTTTTTCTTGTTTTCTGAACACAGGACCTTGGTGATGGTTATCTTAGTAAAACATACTTCCGAGTAAGAAATAGAAACATCTCACCACATCTCAAGGAGACAAACAATGATAACATTGAACAAATGTTATTTACAGATGTTGAAGTAAGTACAGATTTTAGACTTTTTTGTTTATGAAATAAATAATGAACAGGACACTTAAAAATACTATACCATTAAATTAAGCCCCTCAGGAAAGATTTCAGATCTGAAGTTACTAGTGGCTTTTAATTATTCTTCCTACAGTTCTCATTCAGGTGTACAGCTATATTGGGGATGATAATTGGAAGAAATGAGAAGGCTCTAGCATCTTTCATGTATATATTTTCCTCATGGAAGGATATTTCTTTGCGCATTGATTCACTGACATTAAGGAAACTTTTTTTTTGTAAAAAGATTAAGTGTAAAGATTTAGTTGTCTTAGAGGTAAATATTAATTAAAAAATAAAGAAAACTTTGAGGTTAATATTCATTTGAAGTGGTATTTACTGAATAATGAAGTTATGTGTAAGAATTTTATACTCAGTGTATACTTCTCTGTTGTGGAACTAACTTAAAATACTGAGCAATTTTTTGAATCTGGTAGTGGGAAATAAACTTCTTTATTCCAGAAAATAAAAACCTTTCATTAAACTCAAGGTGAAGTGATCTGAATAGTTATTTGCTTGTTTGATTCTGCATTAGACCTCCAGATTATTGACTAATCAAAATATAAACAGTAGAAATTCACTCCCTTGTTGTGTGGTTACTATAAATATGAAAAGAATTGAATTACAACTGACTGAAAACAATGTAGTCTATATATTAGAAATTGTTGAATAGATGGGCATGGTGTGTTTTCCCGTTGCCTTTTTCTGCCCCAGTTCCTGTCCTGTTTTCATCAGCTCACTGATTTCCACCCCCCACCTAGAGACTCAGGTACAGTGTCTGAAATAAGTATTCTTGTGGCCTGGTTTCTGAAGGAAATGGCACTTGAAACAATTATGCTGTCTGTTAGTGATGTAGTCATTTCCACTGATTTTTTAGTTCACTCATGTTTCAGCTGTATATTAGGGAAAGGTAAATATCAAAAAGTGTTTGGTTCTTAAAAATTTTGTAAAAGCTGACAGCTGGCTAGGTAAAAATGACTTTTGCTGGCAGGTAGAGGTCTCACCTCAATGTTCTGTTTGGGTAGTCAGTGCAAGTACAGGACTGGACTAAAGCAGCACATTGGTCCCTTAGAGTGCCATGAGGAACAGCTAGGGTTCAAATGACACAAGTAAGCTGGAAACAAGGCATGGTTCTGTTACCAATAAGGCAACTGGGTCAATCCACTAAGGGGTAAAAAAGAAAAAAAAATTAACAGCCCCATTGCTGGTACACCATTCCAATTCCAGATGAATTGGAATCCATATAATCTTTAGAATCATTACCTTTAATTTGTTTGATAAGTAACAGTTCTAAGACTAGTGTGTAAGTCATCTGAAGGGCAGCTGGAGCATTTTAAGTTTTCCTTCAGTTTAAATTCTTGTATTTCTTAAAATGAAGGCTAGTATCAATGCTTCAGAGGTTGTTACTTAATTGTCACTGTGGCAGTGTTTGTATACTTCAGTCCTGACTTGTAAGAACAGGTTTCTGTTTATATTCAAAATTGGTTTTGACGATTGTGACTTTTGGTTTTTTTAGAATTAATCGAGTGTTCATTGCAGAGTGTATTTTAAAAGAACATCTTGTAAAAAGCTATTGAGTCCTTCTTCTGGAAAGAAGTACCAGCTATAGAAAAAGTATCACAACACAAAAAAGGCATCAGAGCCTGTAACTTAATGAAACAGAACTTTTAATATACTGAAATATAATAATAAACAGTCTTTAATATATTGAAATATGATTCCAGGCCAAACTCTATGGCTTATCAAGATCCTAATATTAATAATGAACTCTTGAAATATTGTGCATGATTTCTATGTCTTGAATCATAGAAATGTCTAGGTTGAAAGGGACCTTGAAGATGAGCTGGTCCTCTTTGAGAAAGAGCCTTTGTTCATGTTAGGTGGTGGCAGTAAAGAAGAGTGAAGCAAAAGAAAGGTATTAGAAAATTATGTAGGTTATAAGATGTGAGGTTATGCTTAAAAAAAATTGAGTTTGCTCTCCAAAATGTTCACTGCTTAATAGAGATTATGTCAAATTTATGTTCTTCATTGAACTGAAGGGTAACCAGGCTGTTAAGTCATTTAATCTAGAAAATGGGAGAGGCACACCAATAAGTTGGAAAATGGAATTTGCTATGGATACATAAAGTAAAACTATATATTTAACAGTAAGGGAAAGAATGAAATGGTTACTGTAAAGGGGATAAATTTGCTCAAGCACAGCAGTGCCTGTGTAAGGTTCATGTTCTTTTCCACGGATGCTGAATGCAAGAGTCCTCTTGCACTGTCCTAACAGTCTGTTATTTAAGTAAGGTTTGTTTTTTTAAGAGTACATGTTGCATCCATAAAACACATGGTATTATGGAGTTACTACAATCTCTTTCAATAAGTTATTGAAATACATTCTGATAATAGAGTTCAGCAAAAGAGCCATTGTTAGGAAGTTCTGTCAAGACTAGTTGACTGAAAAAAATGTACTGTGGTATATGACAGTACATAAGAGGCCACAAGATTTTCCTGTTCTGTTCCTGGGAATCCAGTTCAGAGATTACAAATAGAATGTTATTTTTGGCAGACAAGGTGAAAATTAGGAGGAAAGTTAGAAGACAAATTTTTGAAGCTGGAGGGAAACACAGGAAAGTCCATAGTGAGGACATAACTCCTATTTAAGTAATTGAGAAAAAGACGCATCAGGGAAGAGATTATGTCGAATAAATCAATGGGAATATCCTGTTGTAGCAAAGAGTACAATTAGGACATTGAAGCTGTAGAGAAGAAAAATTATTACTGTTCTGTTTGTTTTTAATATGTGAAGATATACGGAAGTATAATGATACAGTGCAGAAAACATACAGAATAGCTGAAGTAACTTTATTTAAATAGAAAATCAATTATCAGTTATCACAGTGTCAAAAATGTGCTAATCTTACGAGATCTCTAAGGAACCTGATCAAATTATTTGAATAGTTTATTTCAGCTCATTGGTGATATGGACAGTTAATGTTTCCAACTTGCTGTCTCATTGTCTGGTATCTAAATATTTGGAGCTTTATAGTGAAGGAGTGATGAATAACTAATATTGCGGTCTTCTGTACAGAGCAGTCTAGCAGTCTGTATTATGTGGTATGCTTGGTTCCATTTACACAAGTTGTGTTTTAATCTGAAAACCAAGAACAAAATTCGTGTGGGTTTCTTTCTGCTTATTTTAGATACCTGCAATATAGAGCTTGTCACTTCAGTCTTTGTTTCAGCCTGAGAAGGTAAAAAAGAATTTTTGGGTATAAATCAGTCAACCTCTTTTAGGTGTCTTCTCTAGGACATGAGTGTAAAAGTCTGTTTGTCTTCAGTGATGATCAAGGGAAGCTAGATGGTTAACCTGAACGTAGATGTCTGCATTTTGTCATGTGAATCTCATACAACAAAATAGGGATCTGAACTCATTAAAAGCAGTAGTAATTTTTGCTGGTGACTTCACTGAGGCTGAGATTTCACTTTCATAGTGGAGCTTATACTTAGCTGAGGACTGTATTTTGTAAAGTAGCAACTCAAAAAAAAAAAAGGGATTTAAGGATAAATTGTTGGAGCAGATGATGTTGGCTTAAGCTTTGATTGAAATCGTTACATTGAGACTGGCATGCATGTGTAGCGGAATGCTGTGGCCGTTGTGATATTGGGAGACAGAACTGGCAGCCTCAGTCAGTACATGTAATGGATCTGCACATGCTACTATGCCAAAGTACCACCCTTTTTGGGGGGGCTGGTGGTGCAAGTTGCTGTATTCCAGCTTTTGTTGGAACTTACTCGCAGGGAGGTTCCTGTATTGCAGGTATTGTGAGATGCTAAGGATCAGCTGATTGGCAGTAAGTTGTTGTAATGGCAGGCAGCTTGCACTATAGGACCAGCAGGAATACAGCAGAAGCTAAGAACAGGTTTGGGAACCACTGTGCTGTACTGCAGCAAGTTGGCATGCTATCTAGTATGAAGCAGGTTTTCCATTTTCTGGAACTTGCAGGCTTCTGCCATGCACATAATAGTTAATTGATGGTTTCTTCAGCTCATTGGCAAGCCTGCAGAATTCAGAGTGTCTCCTTGTTATCCTTTCACATGCCAGTGAACCTTTGATATCTGCTAGTTTCCAGACACTCTTGCTAATTCCTGAGCTGTCCTAGGGAGTAAAGAAATTCCCTTATGAACTCATATGAGGACTGTACAGGGTGTTGGGAGCTGCGAGAAGGCTCACAGCAGTAAGTGGGTACAGTATAAGCATCATGAGTTGGATTTTATTCTTTATATTGAAGTAACCCTTAACACAAGCTTAGATGAAGGTAAATGTAAAAAAAGGATTTATGCCCACACAGATGCAGAGGCACTATAAAGGAAAGGTATCTGGAGACAGGTACGCTTAAAAGCTAATATCTGCTTAGAGCAGTTTAAGAAAGTTTCTCTTTGTACTTGGCAGTAACTGAATTGTCAAGCTATTTACCTAACCAGGTGCCTGGGGATCCTGTTTTATGCAGATCCTGTTGTTCCATTTGCCATGTTGCTAGGAAGGGATTGAGAATGTTCCTCTGGAATGCTGTTCTGTGATTTTTGTGGATTTAGTTTAAGGAAGATGTTTGCTTTAATGCCCAGATTGGTAAACAGAAACTACTAATGACATTGTGACTAACCATAACCAAACTTTTGACTGAGTTTGTGGAGGATACCCTTCTAACCAGTAGGACTGGGCTCTGTCCCTAGGTTATGAGCTGAAGAGATCACAAATCTTTTAGAGTATCTCCCAATAGAATAAAAATAGCATGAGGTGTGCAAAGCAAGGAACTGATACAAGCACACAGTGCCATCTAAAAATTTGTAAGTTGCAATTTTGTTCTGGTTAAATTTTTATTGAATCAGTTGTTGTCTTTCTGTGCTGTTCTGACTTTATGCCAGATGAGTGTCATCTGTACTTTTCCACAGACAGCATAAATCTTGTGTAACCACCATACTGTGTTCTGGCTAATTCAACAACAATCTTCAGTGTATATTCTTTCTTGATCCAAATCAAATCTGTTGTGCCAAGAGATCTGTCAGGGTCTGTATCAATGAACATGGAATTGTGTCTTCTTTTGTGTAACTTCTTTATATGTGGAAACCTGTTTCAAGTATTTCTATATTGACAACCTTATATACCCAAATTTATAAATGAGATTCATGTAAGTTGTTCATCACAAACTCTTCACTGAGACTAGATACAATGATGACCAGCTGTGGGAGATAGTAAGTTTGATGAACTTAGCGTGGTCTTGGTTTTGAGGGATACTGTGGCACTAGCATCTTGAGTGCGTGAGGCAGTAGCTTCTGCTTCCACTGAGACTGGTTTTTTTTCCCTTTTCAATCATCCTTCTTTTTTCCAGTCTAAGTAAATTACAGTGAACAGAATGGTTTTTCCTCCCTACAATTGAAACTATTCAAATGCTACAAAGTTATATTTCACTTACTTTATTATAAGCCCAGGTAGCCAACTGCACTGAAATGATGCCTTTTGTTCTACACTTCAGTATTTACCATCAGCTGTATCCAGCTCCAGGTTTTGTTAAGTGCCATGCAGACATATTTTAAACAAGGACAGAACAATTACACTTATTATTATATGAGCTGTTGATAAGGTGAAAAATACTGTGCAAAGTTAAAAATGAAGATAGTCCTCCTGCCTCAAAGAGCTTATATTCCAAAAGAGTAAAGTTGGAAAATCTGGATTCACTTTATGCATTCTTTTTGTTTGTTATTCAAATAGCTCAAGGGAAGCAATAACTTGAAGTAATAATTCTCAGTGTGTGGTTTGTCTCAGCTCTTCTGGGTATTGCAGAAGAAGTGAGTCAGCGTGGAACCATTTCTGAAGCTGCAGCCATTGCTACTTTATGAAGGAGTGGGCAGGTCGGGAATGTTGAAGGTCTGTTAATATGTGATACTGCCTGTGGAAAATGAGAGCTAAGCTTCACAAACATGTTAAGTTATGTATTTACTTTTACATGGACTCCACCTCTGCTGGCAGATGTTCATTAGTGTTAGTGAAGATCTGCCTGACGGAAGATGTGGGAATGAGACTAACATCTTAAACTTCATAATACCATGTGATTTGCTGTTCAGCTGTGCTCTTCAGTTTATAACAACTAGAAAATTACAATTCTTAGTAATTATTAATCATTTTTTCTCTAAACAAATCCAGTATTTTTAGAATTAAGAACAACTCTTTTTTTGGGCAAAAGTAAATAACATGAACTCAGTGTAAACATTTGCATAACCACAGTATTTGTTGGATGGTTAAAAAAATGTGTATTGAAAACCCAGCAAACAGTACTTAAGGACAAAAATGTAAATACATTTAATGGAATCCAGCACTCGCTGCAGAAAATATTGAATGGACCTTAGTAAAGAGGTAGGAAATCAAGTATCACATTTTCACCTAAAACATCAGTTTGTAATGAATGATCCAAGCTTAAGTGCATTGCAGTTGTTCAGAAACAGGTAAGTTCACCCCATGTCTTTTCCATAGCTTCCTCATTGCTATGAGAAGGGAAGTAAGTCATGCTGCATCTGTATTCAACCCAGAATATGTTCCCTTGATAAACTGATGGGGAAAGCTTTGATGGAGCAAGTACTCTAATTTCAGTTGGTCTTGGATCTACTCAGACCCTTTTTATCACTCTTGCTTCCTGTCGCAGTTCCATTATATCTCCCAGAAGTGAGCTCTTCTGTTGCTGCTTCTGCCCAGAGTGGTGCTAGTCAGGCTTACCTGGGCCACAGTACATATTTGTTCCCCATAATTGTCTTAGCTAGGCCAGTGTTTGGCCCTGTCGTCCAAATTTTCTTAATGCTACATTGTCCAGCATATGTACCAGAAACCTTTTCAAACACCTGGTCACAGAAAGTAAACCCAAATTGTTGGTGGAAACCTATTAAAAAAAAATATCAAGAAATCACTTATTCTAAGGAGATCTAGAGTTTGTTGCAAAATGTGGTGAAGATGCTTGTGATTTTGCTTAAAAATGTATTAATCTGAAAATGAATTAGCCTTTATTAAACCACAAGAAAATATTCTGTTGTGGATTTTATTAACTGTGTTCACATGAAAAGGCTTGGCAAAAGACAGACATTGTTTAGCTTATTTCAGCCTTGATATTTCTTTGGCATAGACATTACATCCCATCCTTGATCTGGGGAAAACTCAGTAAAGGAAAAATGCTGTGGTGACAGAAGTCATTTGAATCCCAGATATGTCCTTCTGTACTCCTTCATTGATGGGATCACAGAATCACAAAATGATGGGGGTTGGAAGGGACCTCTGGGGATCATTGTGTCCAACCCCCCTGCTTGAGCAGGCACACCCAGAGCAGGGGACACAGGACTGTGTCCATGCGGGGTTTGAATGTCTCCAGGGAGGGAGACTCCACAGCCTCTCTGGGCAGCCTGTGCCACGGCTCTGGCACCCGCACAGGGAAGGGTTTTTTTCTCACATTTAGCTGAAACTTCCTGTGTTCCACCTTGTGCCCATTGCCTTTGTCCTGTCACTGGGCACCACTGAAAAGAGCCTAGGCCCATTATCCTGACACCCACCCTTTAGATATTTATAGGTATTGATGAAATCCCCCCCTCAGCCTTCTCTTCTCCAGGCTGAACAAACCCAAGTCTCTCAGCCTTTCCTCATAAGGGAGACGCTCCAGTCCCCTGATCATCTTGGTAGCTCTCCGATGGACTTGCTCAAGCAGTTCCACATCCTTCTTGAACTGGGGGCCCAAAACTGGACACAGTACTCCCAGTGTGGTCTCACTAGCGGGAGGATAACCTCTCTCAATCTGCTGGTCCCACTCCTTTTAATGCAGCCCAGGATACCATTGGCCTTCTTGGCCACAAGGGCACATTGCTGGCTCATGGTCACCTAGTTGTTCACAAGCACTCCAGGTCCTACTCAACAGAGCCGCTTTCCAGTAGTTCAGCCCCCAGCCTGGCCTATAGTTCCCCAGGTCCTCCTTCTTGCCCTTTTTGAAGACTGGAGTGACATTTGCTTTCCTCCAGTCCTCGGGCACCTCTCCTGTCTTCCACAACCTTTCAAAGATGATGGAGACTGGCTCAGCAAGAACATCCACCAGCTCCCTCAGCACTCGTGGGTGCATCCTGTCGGGACCCATGGATTTGTTGGGATCCAGTGTGCCTAGGTCATCTCTGACCCAATCCTCCTCAACCGATGCCAAGTCTTCCTTTCTCCTGATTTGTCCTCTCTTCTCTGGGGGCTGGGATGCCTGAGTGCCAGCCTTAGCAGTAAAGACTGAGGCAAAGAAGGCATTCAGTAACTCTGCCTTCTCTGCATCCTGCGTCAGCAGGGCCCCATTCCTTGTTCAACAGTGAGCCCACCGTGTCCCCAGTCTTCCTTTTACTGCTGATGTATTTAAAGAAGCCTGTCGTATTACCTTTGACATGGCTTGCCTGATTTAATTCCAAGTGGGCCTTGGCCTTCCTCATCGCATCTCTGCATACCCTGACAGCATTCCTAAATTCCTCCCGATTGACCAGTCCCTTTTTCCACATACTGGGAAACTCCCTCTATTTGAGTTTCCCTAGAAGCTCTTTGCTCATCCATGCAGGTCTCCTGGCTCGTCTGCCTGACTACTTCCTCCTGGGGATGCACCAATCTTGAGCTGGGAGGAAGTGGTCCTTTAATACTGTCCAGCTTTCTTGGACCGCCCTGTGTTCCAGAGCCGTAGCCCATGGGATTCCTCCTAGCATGTTTTTGAAGAGGCTAAAGTTGGCCCTCTTCAAGTCCAAGGTTTTAATACGACTTGTTAGCCTGCTTCTACTTCACAGTATCCTAAACTCAACCATCTCATGGTCACTGCAGCCAAGGCTACCCCCAAGTCTCACATCCTCAGCCAGCCCTTCCTTGTTTGTTAGTATGAGGTCCAGCAGCACATCTCGCCTCATTGGCTCCTCCACGACTTGCATCAAAAACTTGTCCTCGATGCTTTGCAGGAGCCTTCTGGATCGTGCATGGCTTGCTGTGTTGCTTTTCCAGCAAATATCAGGGTGGTTGAAGTCTCCCATGAGGACCAGGGCCTGCAATTGCGAGACTACTTCCACCTGTCTGTAGAAGGCTTCAACTTCCTTTTCTTGATCAGTTGGCATACAGCAAACACCCACAACAGTGTTGCCCATATTTGTCCCTTAATTTTACCCACAAGCTCTCAACTTGTTCTCTTTCTACTCCAAGGCAGAGCTCGATGCATTCCAGTTGCTCCCTCAGATCAAGAACAACTCCCCACCCCTCACCTTGCTCATCTGTCTTTCTGGAAAAGCCTGTAGCCATCCATGACCACATTCCAGTCATGTGAGCTATCCTACCATGTCTCTGTGATTGCAATGAGATCATCGCCCTGCGACCGCACACAGACCTCTCGTTCCTGCTGTTTATTCCCCATGCTGCTTGTGCTGGTGGTGTACAGGCATTTCAGGGAGGTGCTTGAGCACACAGGTTTTCCCGGAGGGGTATATGAGGACCCACTACAGCCATGCAAACCCTTGAGGTGCTTGGTCTCCTGGTTGCCACTGCATGGGGCCATGATGGCACCTTTGTCACTGCTCAGGTTGTCCTGTCTTATTCCTGCATTGTGTGTGATGGCATTAGCATTGCCTGTTTGTCCCCCTCCCCGAGTTCCTCAGTTTAAAGCCCTCCTGACCAAGTTTGTCAGCCTGCTGCCAAAGATTCCCTTGCCCCTTCCCGACAGGCAGAATCCGTCCCCCCCAGCCGCCTATGGTTGTTGATGAACATCCCGTTGTCATAAAAGCCAAAACCTCATGTTGACACCAGCCACGTAACGAGGACTTGATTTGCATTAGTTGCCTATTTCTAATCCCCCGTTTTTCTCCAAAGGGTAACATGGAGGAGAAGGTAACTTGGGCACCAATATTCTTCACTTGCTTTCCCAGAGCTTTATAGTCTTCCTTAGTTCTGCCCAGGCTCTGGCTTGCAGCGTCATTTGTGCCCGCGTGGAAGAGTAACAGCGAATGGTAATCACTGCTTTTGGCCGGTTGTGGCACCCTCTCAGTGACGTCTCGGATTGTAGCTCCTGGAAGGGAGCAAACCTCTCGTGACTGCCTGTCCGGGGGGCAGATGGGCACCTCAGCACCTTTTAACAGACAGTCACCCACTACAAGCACTCGTCTCTTCTTTTTGCTGTATCTACTCTGTGCCGCTGGTACAGTTGCACCTTGTGGACCTTGCTCGTGGGTGTCTGCAGCTGCTAAACTACAGATGTTGTTGGTGGTGATACTGGGAGGTGGGGGCTGAGGCAGAGCCCTGCTTTTGCAGGTCACCAGGGTCCAAAGTGCCTCGTTCTCAGTGGTGTCTGCTACAGGAGTGCGGTTCTGAGACCGCCTGTCTATCTCTGCCTCAGTTCTACTAATATTACTCAGCCTTCTAACTGTGTCCTGCAGCTCAGCCACCTGGCGCCGCAGATCATCAACCTGTGCACACCTTGTGCAGGTACTTACCTTCTCACCAGGTGAGGGGTTGGGGCACACGTTGCAACCTACAGTCTGTACTGATGCCTCCTTCCTCACCAGCTCCCTCTGGGTGGGTGCGTCAAAGCTCTCTGGGGCTTTCGCTGGGGGAACACTGGTATTAGCTCAGCGGCGAGTGCTCACCGTCCTGGCAGAGACCTAGGGAGCTTCCCGGGCTGTGGGCCTGCATGCCGGATACAGAAAACTGCCAGCTTGCGCTGCCGCGCAAACTGCCGCGCAACGCCCTGGTCGCTCGCGCTCCCTGAGGCCGTTTAAATCTACGGTTGCTCGTGGCAACGCCCAGGCCGGGTCAGCCTCCCTCGCGAGAGCTGCCGGGCCGCTCTGCGCTTCCTCGGGTCTTCCCTGGCTCCGGGACCCCCCTTCTCCCTCCCAGCCTAGCGCCCGGCCGCGGAACTTGGTGTTGCCGCCGCTGCGTTCATCGCCGACGGACGGGGCTGACGGTTACACCGCGTTTAAATCTCCCGCTGTGGCTCGTGGCATCGCCCAGGCCGCGTCAGCCTCCCTCGCGAGCGCTGCCGGGAGCTGCCAGGCCGCCCTGCGCTTCCGCGGGCCTCCCTGGCGCCGGGACCTGCCTCGTCCCTCCCAATCTAGCGCCCGGCCGCGGATGTCTCAGTCTTCATGGAAGGGGCTAAATGCTTCAGCTTCTCTGAAGTTCTGGAGGCAAGGGAAGATTTTGTCTCCCACGCACAGACCTTTGTAGATCATTTTCTGCGTGTCACTTTGGTATCCTGGCAAATCTTGGTAACAGTAGTTACATTTAGTTTCCAACAGCTTTGATGACATGCTGTTGGCTTGACTGTCATTGTGGGTGGTGGGACTCTGATCTTAATTCTCAGTCATTCTTTGATTGCTGTTCTGTTTTACCCAGTAGGATATGCTTAATAAATCTTCACAAACCTTAGAAATTATATCAACACAAATATATAAACTATGAAGTTTTTGGGAGAACTGTTGAAGCTCATTGTATGATATCCATAAATGACTTCTTTTTAGTTTAGATGTTAGCATAGAGTGATTTCAACTTTTTATCTGCTTAGTGTTCAGGGTTGTTGCCTAATATTAGCAAATAAATGCTGCATCAACCACAGAAAAAGATGCTCTAATTCAGATTTGTAACTGAATGTGACAGTTCAGTTAGAGTTACCATAGTTGAAGGCATGGCATAAGCCTGGCAGAGTGACTTCCTTCTTCAGTAAATAAACCTCCATTTCCTATGGAGCACACATTGAGACTGTGGTAAGTAAAGATGGTTTCCCAGAATCTGAACTTTGAGACACTAGTAATACCACTGAAAAAAACATTTATAAGAACCCTCATTTGACCTGGTGATCCAGTATTATAGATATTAAAAAGAAGTTTTGTTATTTTGTTTCCAATTAGTGCATTTTTTGACATCTAGAAACTTTTTTTTGAAAAATTTATATAGGGTGCTTTAGCACATTGTAAAATGTGTTCATCTGATTCGTGTCAATATGGAACAATGCTAGAGTCACACGGTGAAGTGTGACCTTCTAGCATTTGACCGTTCTGTTTGTGCTTGTGTAACCGAGGGCCGTTCAATTGACTTGTTAACTGTCTTAATGGTTGGAATGTTGATTGGCGATTTGGGTTGATGGTGAAGACAAAAGCGTGACCCAAAATTGATCAGATAACTGCGGGGGCTGGCGCCTGAGATGGTGCTTGGGCCAGTCGGGAGGGCGTCCTCCTAAAAAAGATACAATTCAGTTGACCTTCAGGGACTAACAGTGGAGGCACCCTGCTGCAAAGGGGAGTGACCAAAAAGACTTGCCCCCCACACCCGTAAAGAGCATGCGGGATAATCTACAATGCAAGCGTGGCTAATTTAACTACGGCTGACCAACGGCAAGTGGGATGCTTATCACTGACCAATGAGTGTAAACTTAGGCGTGTTTTTACTAATTGTTATTAATTAAGTAACTGAATATAAACCCTGTAATTTTGTATGACGGTATGCACGTTAGGCGGAAGGATCCCCCGTGCATCCAGCGCTGCTTGCTTGTCTCTATTCAATAAATTGTAAACTTTGATTGAAATTCCGTTGAAGGCTAAATTAATTATAACAACATCTAGAGAAAAAATGATCCAGACTGAAGTCTTTAAAATTTTTATTCAAGTTAAAATTTACTTAAATAGCTTTTAAGTTTAATTTAATTTCACAAATGTACAGGGTTTTTTTTATGTGCACCTTTTTAATAAATTAAGTCATTATTATGAGATTTTAAGAAATGTTTTTAAAATGGTGCCAGAGTGGACTTCAACAACAGTTGTCTTTGCCCTGTAAGTTAAGCTAACTATTTTAAGGCTGTGTGTAATTGCATATACAGCAGAAGTATCAGAGATATGTAGGCCATGCATTCAGGTAGTTACTTACCTGGGCTGTATGTTTCCCGTCTCAATTTGCTAGGGTAATTTCTTTTTTTAGAAGGCTTGATGACTTTTACATCACATGTTTTGATAGCCACATGCTTGACATGCCTTGATACCTGGGCAAAACAGCCAGAGATTCCAACTTCTATGACGTTATCAGTGGAAGGGCTTGTGAGAAATGAAAATCTGGTTTTCTGCCTTCAATTAAAAAATATTACTGTAATAGTCTTAAGAAAAGCTGTAATAAAATTAGACATTTCTTGTTTGCCATGTTACTATCTAAAAAAGAAGTTCACAATACAGTGGTTTGTTGTTACAACATATTGTGTGTTACATCCCAACCCCTCCCACCCGGTTTTTTTCCCCTCAAAAAAAAACATTCAAACTGAGCTACCTTGAGTGGAAGAGATACTGAAGCGACGGGCCTATCAGCAGTGCTTATGGTGCAATGTATGGCCCCACTGTGGCAACCTATTACATTATGTAATATATTAAACCTAGTGTGTGTTGTACCACTCTAATACTGTTTCCTAAGCAGCGCTGTACTTGGGGTAATGGCAGTGAAGAGTTATATCAGTAGGATACAATGATTCTTCATCGCCTATGAGCAAGTAGGTACCAAACACTTTGCCAGTAAAACCTACAAAACTAGATTGTTCAGGAGTTGAAAGAAGCTGTACGCTACAGTGTTTTTGCTCAGTACAACTCATAAATGGGGACAGGCATGTGGTTAAAAGCTCACTAGAATGCATAAAAGACCCATGTGTGTTACTCTGAATTTTACCGTCTCTGTTTGCTTTATCTCCAAATTGCACACATTTTCATATTAAGACTGTACACTTTAGGACTCAGTAGGACACATTGTACATATTGGTGGTAGTTGTTCAGAATTGATTCATCACTGAGATATGCACAAGGCAAAAGGAGTATGCTCCAAGTGTGTACATTGAAACTTACACTGATGTTAAATATATTTGTTAATGTTAAAGTTCTTGCATTCCTAAAAAACAATTCTTCATGTGTTTTTGGAATAATCAGGCCTTAAGGAAGTAAAGGGAGGGGATTTTGGAATGATAGAAATACTTTCGAAATTAATTGAGACAGGACTATGCTTTGCTTTGGCCAGTGTAGGGTATGGAGATGTAAGAGAGCCGCCCACATCATGAGTAGCATTTTGGAAGTCTGTGTTTTAAATGGGCTTCTGTTTTATGCCTGTACATATGTCATAAGTTAGTGATGGTGGTAGGTAGGGATGGACGGAGTGAAGAGGAACAAGCCTTGCTCCCAGCACTCTGGGTGGCATTTTTGCACCAGCACGTTGGGTGGTGTACGCTGTGCCAGGTGTAGATCAGTTTGCTCCCTCTCAGAGTGGCAATGGAGTCCCGAGGGAGATTGCAACACCCTAATCATAATTCCAGCATTTGGCTGCTCCAGGGGCAGTCTGATGATGCGCTGCCCTAACTCTGGGCAGAGCATTGTCTTTTTGTCCAGACTGGATTCGTCAAATATTTATGACATTAGCTTGCAAACAAGAAACATGACACTTAGTATTCGTCAATACTGTTTTACCACAAAGGAAACAAAATCACAATCTAGTCAATTGTTAGTGTCTTACTTTTTATAGTGAACCTCCAAATACTTCATTGTTGCCAGTCTTGCATATATGCCTGCCTTTGTGTCTTTTAAATTAAATCATACTGGTACAGTATTATGCTCTAATTTTCTGGGGACGATGCTCATCTGTACTGGAGCAATGCTCTTATTTTGGCCAAATGCCTGTAATTTGTAGCAGCCTTATATGATTCGTCTTTCAGTGTGTTTGGATCATTTCACCTGCAACATACAGGTCATGTTGTCTTGGAGTGAATATTGCAGATTTAAGGCCTTAAGAACGAGTAGTGGCAAAATGGCCAAACTTCCACATGTTGCTGCTTTGTAAATTCCAACGTGTGGAAGCTTATGGATTGTTTGTTTGATTTGTTTCTGAAAATTATTTTACTTCTCTTAAAAAGATTCTTAAGTAATGTCCCCTTTTGCTGTGTTGAATTTCGTAGTGCGGACTGCAGTCCAGCAGATGATTGAGAGGAGATGGGGAGCAGGGGAATGCCAGACCTGACTGCATGCGCTGGGGCTGTTGGGGTTAGACCACCTTTGGTTATACCACTGAAACTTTAAATATATCAGAAATGTAAGCAGCAAATTCTCTTGACAGTTAAGCAGGGTATGCCATCTTTTAAACTGCCTCTTGTTGCTGTTATTGCAGTTAGGCCACACAGCTGTCATCCTAGCTTTCGGTTTTATTGTTATTGTCCTTTCAGCTGTGAGGTCTAACTGAGTTTTGTTTCCTCCCCAACACCATCTTACCATCATTGTCTCTGAACTGCTCACATGGGTCACTCTCAAGATACATGAAACAATCCTTTTCTCCCCTTTGTTACAAAGAAGAGTAATTGTTTTCTACTCTGGAAAAAGATGCAGTCCCATACTTTTTTTCTGCATGCTAAATCTTAATATGTTAGCCTTAGTAATTAAAAAGCAACCACTGCTGATTTTATGATAACGTTGTAAAGGTAGCGATATAGTTTTCTGCCCAAAGTCAGAACATGGTGTTCCTTGAGGACATTGTAGAGTTATATTGTGTAATCAGTGTATGGTTTTGAGGTCTAGGCCTTCCTAGATATAACTAAATGTCACTGAAGTTGATTCAGATTTAGGAACTTCTGCTGTAAGAAAATATGTTTCTAGAGTTACAAAATACTTTGTTGTCAATAATAATGATCACTTTCATCATACAGACACAGTATAAGCTGCTTCCTTATATTTTAGGGGTCGAGTATTAGTATATGTCCTTTAAAAATACAGCTATGAAAATAAGACCATTTTTCATACTAAGCTGGTACACCACTACCAAAGCAGAGTTTAAAATTTGGTACTAGTGTGATTATGAATGCTCCAATTTCAAAATTATTATTCTCATTTACAGCAGAAATTAATTTGGTTCTGTGTGAGGTACAGGTGTTTTCCTGAATAAGCAAGACAATATATCTTTAATACATAGCAGGCGTTTTTCACTTGAATTCAGCTTGCTAATATTGTGTAATCTTTCTGCCCTGGTTTGCCAGGGACTAGTTCAGACATCGCTTAGACATGCTTATTGACAATTTAAATAAGACTCTCACTTCTACTGTACACAGGGTACTGAAGTCACATTCCAAGTAAAATGAACATTGTTTAAAAGTTCATATATATTTGGGGACAGGAAAATACACTGCTTAGCATGAACACATTACTGTAACTGAGAGTATTTTGCTCAGTGGGTGGCTTTCTCATGATGATCTGTGGTGGTAGCAGTGAAAATAAGTAATTTAAATTGACTGAAACCATTTCACCCTGAGTTCTGGAGGAAGACATAATGTCATATGCTGAATAAGATTTAAGTTTGCTTTCTGAAAAAGAAAACAATAAAGTGTAAAAACTCCTTGGGATCATGAGATAGACATTCCTGTGGGATAAGATGCAGAAAGGCAGATGGCTCTAGTATGGAAGAGAGAAAGGTGTGGCTTGTAAAACGCAAAAGACTTGTGCCGTAGGTAAAGGGTCATACTTCATAATGTAAACTTTGTGTCCATCTAGTGATTTTTGTAATAAGATTACTAGTATTTCTTTCCACCTATATTTTGTATTTTTCCCCTATTCGATAGCTTGCCAATAAAATTTCTTTCCCAGACAGCTGAACCTAGCTTTCAGACTGACAGGGCACAAAAAAACACCTTCAAAGGAAAGCACATTAAAAAGCTTAGAAATCACCAGAAAGCGTTAACGGCTCTGTTGGCTGTTACACAATGGGATGCAGGAATTGCAATAATGTTCTTTTTCCATCTGGTGCCTGCAAGCTTGCTGTTTTCAGAGGCATTCATTGCTGTAGCGAACTGTTCACTTATTCATTCATGTGTAGCTGCCCGTTATTCTTCGGAAAAGACTTGGATTGAAATCGGCTCAGTTCTTTGTTACAAAAGTGCTCAGTGTCAAACATATTACAAGAAGATGTCAGTCCAAATGCAAATATCATCAACTTTCAAAGCATCTCCGCATGTTGTGTATATTTGGAATGTACTGTGAAGGTGTAGTCCCAGGAGTGAGGATCTTGACTGACAATACTCAAAGGAAAATCATGCAATATCTGTGCCAAAATGTCTGTCTTCGACTAAAATTTCAATTTCCGTTTTAAATTTCCTGGCTTATGCTAGCTAACATCCTAGCCTTAAAATTCCTTCTTTTCTTAGAATCTCTGTAGTTATTTTCTTTGTTACATCTGGACTGGTTAATTTTCAGGTCTGTGAGATAGCTACTGGCTGGAAGGAAGGTGTCACTCTGAGAGGGAAGAATGGTTTCACCAACTAAAGGGTGAGGAAGAGCTGGAGCTGGTGCTTTTCACTCCCAGTAGCAAAAGGAGACAACTTTATTTTGGAACATACTTCTTCATTTCCTTATATTGGTTGCCACTTGGGGCAATACCAGGGTTGCCAGTTTTGTCACTTTACTGCAGAACGAGGACCATCTTGAGGACCTCATGAGGAATATTTTGAGGAAACATGGGTCTCAGCCTACTGTCAGGGTTAATATTTACAGTTCACATAGGAAAAGCTTGAGCGATCTATCAGGAGGATAGGGAGTGCAGACAGAGAAAGGACACTTATTTCTTGCCAGACCGGGAGATAAAGGAGTCGATACGTCATTTCTGAGCACTTTAAAATGTCCAACTGTTGGTCCTCCCTGAGCATCTGAAATAACCATGTTCATATGGCAAGAGTCTTCGATGTGTTCATAGCAAGGCAGGCTTGCTGGGCTAGCCATCACCCATCTTTTGTTCTGTTCTCCCAGAACATAAATCAGCCTCTTCAGTCCCGCAATAGTGAGCAGGTAAATTAATTTATTAATAGTTTTTCTGAAAGTATTATAGGAATTCCTAGAGATCTGCCCATGTTAGTTAAATGTCATATAATAATATGCATTTATGCAAATCTTGTCTTGCTTTCAGAAAGTGTGAGCAACAAGGGGGTGAAGTGACACTGCATGGGAAACACTCATTTTGTCATATGGCAGCTTTTAGGTGCTTTACTATGTAACTTTTGTCTTTTTCACTCTTCTCTTGAAGGATTTGGTGTTCTCTGTCCCAATGTAACTAAGATAGTTGTTTATGGAATTTGTCACGGTGTGTTGTATAGCTATGTGCTACAGGTGCAGTGGCTGAAATACTAACCACCAGTTACAGGACTGCAGAACCATTGTGAAGGAGGAGCAGTTTATAACAGCTGGAACATTACTGATGTTCATCTACTATTGATATGTTACTTGTGGAAGAAAAAAAATCAGTGTTTCATATAAAAGGAAAGTAATTTAAGCAAAACCCATTTATGCTTATAGTTAGTGAGAGAAGTTTGAAGAAATAGTCTGTAATTGGTTGGATGGCTGTACTGCAGGAAAAATTTGGGAAGGTATAAACGATGTACAGATAAATAGCATTGCAATCTCTGCAGTAAATGTGCTTGTAAAAGCTTCTTTAAAATTGCACTGTGTGTTCTCCCTACAGAGTTTTAAAATGTTCACATCCTGCCCATTTTTTACAGTTCATTATTATAATACAATGATAAAATGCACATTTCTATTTCAAACAATCAGCTACTGTGTTACAAGATTTCAAAGTAAGCGAAACTTTGTATAAAGTGTGGTTTCTGCTAAGGTCTTCTCTTAAGGGTTTCAGTGTCAAGGACATTTAGGATGAAAGCACAGCTCCCATAGACAGTAATATGGGAAAGCCAGTGGTTGTGAGTAACTGTTTTTTGACTGATTTGCACTGGAAATTATCTTGAGAGGTTGTACTGTCTGTCTGCCACTTCACCACAGTGTACTTTTGAAGTTGTTTGCCAAGATCAGTCACATCTGGCAGAGGTTTTAATATTCTGAAGATGCTATGTTCCTAACAAGCTTTGCAATACCAATCAGTGAGATGGAGAAGAAAGGTGTTGGTAATAACTCAAATGACTGATTTCCACCCAGGGATGAATAAAAGGGGAGGAGGGATGGAAGCCGTAGTGAGATCCTGGGATTTATTTAGCCTGTGTCTACGTTAGTAGTGTGGTTTGGAGCAATAATGTCATTGTGGAGCAAAGCCCCCAGCTGTCTCTGCTTACCATGAGCTGGTTGGTTTGGTGCACGTGAGCTAGATTACTTTTGGAGGAAACTAAACTGGGAGTTCTGTTCCAGGTATGCACTGCATGGGCACCAGCTACTGATGGAAGTATAAGCGTCCAAACCAATGACTGATTTTTATGTACAGCTTTGAACTGCATGTAGTTGGTCTTTCAGTTCAGAGAATCAGACTAAGTCCAGTCTGCAGAAAAATCATGGACCTACATAGACTGTAAGTTTTGGGGTCTCTGCACCAACTATTGATGTCCTTGATCTGTTCTGGTAGTGCTGTATTACTTGCTGATGCTGGCATAGGCCTAAGTACCGTGGTGTTCCAGCACTTGTGCCTAGTAAAGTAGTCCTCCTAAAATAAGGACCTAAGTTCCTCTATAGGCAGTGGAGAGCAATATGTCCTTTTGAGTATCTCTGAATAAAGATCTTGTCTGCTTGGGTTTAGGCAGCTGTTATGCAGACAGGGTCTGCTTCTGGAGGCCTCAAAGCCAGTTATTTCTTCACCAACTAAGTTGAAACTTAAGCCCTGGGTTGGAATGAATGCATCTGAATTAAGTGCCTAGATTAAGCAAACTGAATTCCATCTTCTGGTTTCGTTAGTTCTTCAGCTTGTGAAATTTTTATTTCCCCCCTTTTACGCACTGCACAGTCAAATCCACACGTTTGGGATGTTAGCAGATAATACTAATCATGCTAGAAGCGAGATGTGTCAGAAGAATTAGTTAAACTGAATGAAGGTCATCCCATTTTTGGCATCTGGGCCATATGATTTTCAGCAATCTCTAGAAGCTAAGTGTAGGTTTCTAAACTGAGCTAATGCTTAGTAGTAGCGAGTCCTTTGGCTGTCTTTAGTGGAAGCTTGTCAGTACATGATGCTTTGCAAAATCAGGCCACACAGGTGCTTAAATAGAAACCTGCTAGTCTAAATGGAAGTTTCCGATTTTGAGGGCTTTGTCCAAGATTTTGAAGCTAAGGTGAGGTTAATTGTCTTGAGTGGTTACACGGTTTGCAAGAATGAACACAAGAGCCAGAAAAAGCTTCCTATATGAAATCCTAAATCCCAGGGAGGATGACTGGAATTCATTTAAGTATTTCCTTTGTAGGGTCCTTATGCTTCAGCAGTGTCACAGCATGTGTTTTAATGTATGTTCAAGGTATGTTTGACTAGTCCAGTGATTAAGATATAGAAATGTAGTTAAAGAACAATTGAAGAGAACATGCCATCAAAATTTTGATCCTATGGTCTGGTATTAGCTAGAATTATTTAGCTTTCCAAAATAAATATTACAACTGTAGCCATTTAAATACAATGAAATGGTGGAAACTCTCATGAGTTTCTAATTCTTAATATATTTTTATATGCTGTTGGTTGTTAGATCCTTATTTTCACATTTCACATTTTTTCCTACAGTTTGAAAGTGTAGAAACACACTTACCATTTAACATCAAAGATATAGTTTTTGTGTAAAACCATAACTGCACAAACTTGAATTCTAAGAAAAATGTTAATCATTGGAAAGATGGGAATGCAAAAGCTCTGCTATAGAAAGAGTTAGCAAGGTATAATACTCTCCTTTGGATTTTATTAGAAAAACTGTTTTGATCTGATTTTGTGTGATGTGTGTGTGTTTCTGTCTCTGCCCTTGCCTCTACTCATAAAGTCTTCCATCAGTGGAATGATGTTAACCACATTTGAGTAAGGTAGAAGTTTTCAAAGATAATTAAGCTCCTGTAAGTTTTATGAATTAAATGGCTGAGTGGAGGACAGAAACCATGAAAGCTCCCTGCCTGAGGGAAAACTTGCAGCATATGCGGATAACTTACTATGTGCCAGTGAATCCACATGGGAAAGACCTTATAAATGCCCCAGCTGAAGGAAAAGCCCTCTCCTTCCTTGCATGGAAAACTTAGTTGACCACAAGATGCAAACCTGAAGGAAAAAAAAATCAGTCAGACAAGACATTTCAAAGTAATTCAAGGTAATTCTGAATGTACAATATTTAACAAGCCACTTGATGAGCAATTCCAAAATGTTTTGTCATGTGGATTTGATGCAATATGAAGAAACAAACATAAGTTGGTTAAAGAACTATGGTTACATAAATAAAAGACTGGGTTTTTTGATATTGAATTTATTTCCCCTCTTTCTTCCAGTACCTATGCTTTGGGAAAAGTGAGATTGACTAACTGTGAGTAAAGCCTCCTGATGGGCAGCCTTGTAGCTCTGTCAGAATATGATGGGTATATGGATATTAAAACACTGCATTCTTTGGTGAAGCTCAGTGTGCCTTTAGTTAATACAATGTCTGTCCCTGTGAATGGAAGATTTGAATGCCTGTGAATGGTAAAACCGCTGAACTGAACCTTTCTGGTAGCATTTTTGATCCTACATTATATAGATATTCAGGACTTGCTAAGTCTGTCCTAAATTTCTGGACATACACAACACTATCCAAAGCTGGTGTGTGTGTGTATGTGTGGTACTAAAGTAAATCCATAATCTATACATCAAGCTCCATGATTCCACCAAGTTTTATTACCCAGTTTTTCATAAACGCAAAAATTTGTAACACTTCCAGTGAAAACATTGGACTTACTGTGCTGGCACTGTATAGTGCTAGACATCACTCATACTTACGGTAGATGCCACCTTTGAGAGCAAGATGTAATGGAAATACTCTTTTGTAGTTCAGTGTGATGAATATTTACTTTCCCTGTCTTTTTCATATTTAAAGATTTTCTTCTTCTTGTTGATTTCACAGAATCACAGAATAATGGGGATTGGAAGGGACCTCTGGGGATCATTGTGTCCAACCCCCCTGCTTGAGCAGGCACACCTAGAGCAGGGGGCACAGGACTGTGTGCAGGCGGGGTGTGAATGCCTCCAGGGAAGGGACTCCACAGCCTCCCTGGGCAGCCTGTGCCCCTGCTCTGGCACCCGCACAGGAAAGGGGTTTTTTTCTCACGTTTAGCTGAAACTTCCTGTGTTCCACCTTGTGCCCATTGCCTTTGTCCTGTCACTGGGCACCACTGAAAAGAGCCCAGTCCCATCATCCTGACACCCACCCTTTAGATATTTATAGGTATTGATGAAATCCCCCCCTCAGCCTTCTCTTCTCCAGGCTGAACAAACCCAAGTCTCTCAGCCTTTCCTCATAAGGGAGACGCTCCAGTCCCCTGATCATCTTGGTAGCTCTCCGATGGACTTGCTCAAGCAGTTCCACATCCTTCTTGAACTGGGGGCCCAAAACTGGACACAGTACTCCCAGTGTGGTCTCACTAGCGGGAGGATAACCTCTCTCGATCTGCTGGTCCCACTCCTTTTAATGCAGCCCAGGATACCATTGGCCTTCTTGGCCACAAGGGCACATTGCTGGCTCATGGTCACCTAGTTGTTCACAAGCACTCCAGGTCCTACTCAACAGAGCCGCTTTCCAGTAGTTCAGCCCCCAGCCTGGCCTATAGTTCCCCAGGTCCTCCTTCTTCTCCTTTTTGAAGACTGGATTGACATTTGCTTTCCTCCAGTCCTCGGGCACCTCTCGTGTCCTCCACGACCTTTCAAAGATGATGGAGACTGGCTCAGCAAGAACATCCACCAGCTCCCTCAGCACTCGTGGGTGCATCCTGTCGGGACCCATGGATTTGTTGGGATCCAGTGTGCCTAGGTCATCTCTGACCCAATCCTCCTCAACCGATGCCAAGTCTTCCTTTCTCCTGATTTGTCCTCTCTTCTCTGGGGGCTGGGATGCCTGAGGGCCAGCCTTAGCAGTAAAGACTGAGGCAAAGAAGGCATTCAGTAACTCTGCCTTCTCTGCATCCTGCGTCAGCAGGGCCCCATTCCTTGTTCAGCAGTGGGCCCACCATGTCCCCAGTCTTCCTTTTACTGCTGATGTATTTAAAGAAGCCTGTCGTATTACCTTTGACATGGCTTGCCTGATTTAATTCCAAGTGGGCCTTGGCCTTCCTCATCATATCTCTGCATACCCTGACAGCATTCCTAAATTCCTCCCAAGTAACTCTAGTATTGCATAAGCATTGGTTGCTGTAGCAGATTTCAAAGCAAGGATGTATTAAAATTCTGTCTAGCTTCCACAGAAGTTAATGTAAGCACTCACTGTACTGTGAACTGCATCCGATTCAGCTTTACAGGTTACATTCTTAGTAGCCAGACATGCAAAGCTCTTTAATATCCAAGTTTTTGAATCAAAGTGAATCATACCTTACTGATGAAGTAAAGGTATTTCTAAACCATTTTTTCAAACACTGGAGCTAGTCTAAATCTCTTTTATATAGAGCTTCTTGGGCACCTGGAATAGTCTGGCCATCAGTAATCTAGACAAGGTATTTTTTTGCCACTGCTAATCAGATTTGTTGTATTAGACTTTATTTAGTCCCATGTAGTTCTCCAGGTTTTTCACCTGTTCTACTGATATTACTTATTTTCTTTGTCTCTGCACGAAAAGAGCATTCTGCTGCCACAATAGAGTCTCATTAAAGAATTTTATTTCAAACCCATCTCTAGAAATACCTTTAAAAATAGCTAGACTGTAATGTCCTTTTTTTTTTTTTGTAAATCTTTCTGAAAACTGCCCAGATCCTACTGTGATGGAAATATTGATAAAAAGGAAGAAATAGAAAAATAACATGAGTGATATTTTTCAGTTAATGCACTTCATTATCTTCAGTTGAAATCCCTGTTGTAATGTGATACACTTACTATTCTGGAAGGTGTCCCTGCAGTATTTTGATTAGCTGGTACTTTCAGATTTTGTCCATTGGTATTTTAAACTATACCTGAGAATTAACTTCTACTTCTTGTTTTTCAAAGGCTGCCCTTTGTCACAGATATCCTAACTATGTGTAAACGTGAGTTTTATAAGAGTCTACTGTACTGACAGCTGGTTATGTGGTAGGTGTTCCTGTGAATGGTATCTCTTTTTTTCAGTCGGGTCCAGAAGTCTTGCTGTGATGAGTTGTTCCCTTATACATGTGAAGTCCTTCATAAAGGACAGCACTCTTCAAAGATGTAAATAATATGTAGTTAAAAAGGATAATCATAAAGGATAATTCTTTGGTGATTGAAGAACATTTAATAACCATACATGAGTAATACAACAAAGTGCTTAAGCAAATCAAATCAAAATCAAGTGCCTCAAAGTTTTTTGAACAATAATTACTAAAAACTGAAGAGTTAACACTTTGAACTGCACTTAGTAACAATATATAGACATACAAGGAATGAATGGATGAATAGAAACAATTGTTAACAGTAGGAGGGAAGTGAGCTGATGCAACCCTTTGGTAAGGAAGGGGATGAGCCATTCTGGTCAGTTAGAGATTACTTTCAGAGCAGTTTCAGAATGTCAGAAGTTAAATTACAAATAGTTCCATTTTCAGGATCAGGAGAGCAGAATGGTGGGTCTTCCTTTCTTTTTCCTTCCATCTTTTGATCTGACTCTTGTTTTCCCCTACCAGTATCAAAGAACAGGTATTTTAAAATATCTTATCTCTGACAGTACAGTAAATACAGTTGTATTCAGGAGGCTCTGAAAGAAACTGTCCTTAAATAATAATTTAGTAAAATGCTAGAAATTCAAAGCATTGATTAAATTTTATGAAATGTATTGAATTAGCCAATGGTGGATGCCACTTGGAGCAGGGAGAACCCTTGCGAATGGTTTCTCCCACTACACTCACACAGTTTGAAGTCACGTATTGTATGTGGCAAATAACAGAGAACAGAGAAAGAGTAAACACTTTTCAGATGTTTCAAGCGTGTCTGTAACAAGGAAATAACTTCTGTTGTAGGCTGTTTTTCAGGGACTTTCTTTTTATTCTGTTTTTGAAGGAGTTATAAGTGCTTACTTCTGGAGGCAGAGTAGCTATTATTCATGCATTGCTTTGTTAGACATAATTAGCCTCATAGAGAAGTGGGATATTATGTTAACCCAGGCAGAGTATCATACTAATATGGCTATGTTCTTTCTGGTACCTTAGCCACCTCTCTAGAAGCTGTGAGCATGCCTTTGCTGAAACAGATGATTCATTCTGATAATTTCAGGAATCCAAACGGTATAATAAAATGACTGCATATATTGAATAGTTTCCATCTGTCTGTATCTTCCATATTTGTGTTCAGTAGTGTGTTATTCCCTGAATCTTACTGTAAAATGAACAAGAATACATGTAATGCTTTCTCTCTCCTTATTTTCCATCTCCCTTTTGCTGCACTTTATAATGTTTTTCTTGAGTATTTTTAGTAATGGTAGATAAATAGCGATCATATCTGTAGCATTTGGAAGAATACAGAAAACTTCTCCTCAACACATCTCTCTAAAAATAGGCTAGGAAAAATATTTGTTATGGAACTAGAAATCAGTTCTGGAGGATTTACGACTTTTTAGGTTAAGAGAAAAGTTGAAACAATAAGTTTTTACCATGGCAGTAATAGCATTTCAAGGCGAACTTGTAGAATTATTTTTCCCCACTTGTCTATTGAGAGTGGTTTGTTGATAACTATGGCACCATTAAATTTTACTATTATTCTGGTATTATTTCTAAAAATGGTAAGAGTCTCCTGTATGTAACAGCTGATGTTTTGTTTTGTTTTTTTTTTTTCAGCAGTTGGGTTTCTTAAAGAACAAAACTTGAAACTCTTTCAGATTTGGTTTTAACATGTGGTAAGGCCAGAATAGCTGGCCTTAGAAAACAAGCTTAAATGGATGTATCATTAACTGATTGTGTTTAAAATAAATAGAGGGACAACTTAACTATTTAAATTTCTTCAGTCCAACAGGGCAAATTGTAATTTCTTAAAGATATTTAATGATTTTGGCTGAAGCATGGTTTGACTTCCTTTTAGTCTAAAGTGCAGAATAGTCTGAAAACTAACCATTGTAGCAAGATCATTAGGAAAATAAAGCAACCTTAAGGAATGGAGCAAGGGTATAGCTTAGATGTTTTAGATATAAAATAAGAATTCCCCAAAAAGAGAACCTGCATTATATCTTGAAAATAAGTCTGAAAAGAGAAATGTCAAAAGGTTCTTCAACCCTGCATATAGAAAGATTAAAGGAAGAGAGCAAGCCCAGAGAAAAGATTGCAGACAAAATCGTATTTTACTCTCTCTACCAGGTAAATGGAAGTTTATTCCCACTTCCAGTAAAAATTATTTCAGAGAAGGCAGGATGGCTAATGAGAATGAGGGTGTATGTAGACAGAAATTACTTTGATCAAGGGGGAAGCAAAATTTAAAAGGAGATCATGAAGTAGAAAGTAAGAGATAACTTCTGCCCTAGAAATCCTCTCAGGTGTCTATCAAGTTATTTGGCAAAATAACTGATTTGTTGGAGAAAGAAAATTCAGTGCTTCTAATCCATTTAGAGTTTAGTAAAACATTTTATATTAATAGCACACAGGAGTACAAAACTGAGCGATAATACCACAACAACACGTCCTCAGACAAATCTTACATTTTAACTAGTAATTGTAGTACAGGAAGTAGGAGTGAGGGTTAATTAAATTTGCTGATGGCAAAATATCTGGAGACATTGTCAACACAGCAGAAGATAAATTCCTACAGAGAGAACCAGAGGACCTTTTAGGACTGGCATAACAGAAACACGTTGAAATTTAGTGCTGCAAAGTATAGGATCATGTCCTTGGGGAGTAAGGGTAAGATAATTCTGTTTCAGAAGCTTGTGGCTCATTAGTTGGAAGTGACTGAGGAGGAGAAAGGCATGGGTGTTTTAGCTGACCGTAGGATTACTGTGAGCTACTAATGGGCATGAATGAAATAAAGAGAGTTTTAGGTTCCGTCTAGGTGTTGCTTTCAGCTGGAATTGGTATTGTACAACAAGGATGTTGAGGACTCATCTGTCATGCTGTATGTTTAGTTTCAGTTACTCCCACTGAAAAAAAAAAGGGATTTAAAAAAATAATAGTAGAACTGTTATGGTGATTGGGGAAAATCAGATTGGGAAAAGCCCATCTTATGAGGAAAGACTAGAAGAATTCGTCTTGTTTAGCCTAGAAACAAAACAAAGCCTGAAAGGAAATATGGTTTATCCCTGTTAATACATCAGAGAAAAAAGTTTGAAATGCCCTATTTAAACTAAACTAAAATGTTGGCACTGGAATTCAAAGTTATAAACTGAACTTGGATAAACTTGAACTGGAACGAGAGGAGAAGTGAGATGCTGAAATGGCTTTCCAAAAGAAACATTAGTATTCTAAAGCCAGTTAGTTCTGGTAAAACTATATAAATTTTGTAAAAGGCATTATATAATGTTTGATACCTGTGATAATGAGATACTGAACTTAATGACCCAGAAGGTTCCTTACCTTCCTATTCCAAACATCATTATTATTCATTTTGTGTTATCCATGACTGTGGTGAAAGACAGGTATTTAGAGTTAATGCCTTTGTTGAGATGTATATATATGTCAGATTTTGCAAGGCTGCTTGGAGGGTCAGGAAATTAGAGGTTGCACAAGAATGCCTATTTTCCCTTGTGAAACAGGACCCTCATCTTTACATTTTTTGTGTGAGAGAGATTTTCACTTTCGCTGTAGATAAAAGGTCTTAAAAGCCTGGGATTTGATTTTGAGAAAAGGTGATCCTCAAAATCCCTCAGAATTTATTCTTTCAAAATCTGGCTCCCAAGTTCTGTTTTCATCTGAAGTTTAGCTAGGAATTTCTCTTTCTTATATGTCCTTCCCTAAACAAATCAGAGAGATATTTTACCTTCACAGCAGAGGAAACAGAGGAAATAAAATACAGGAAGTCTATCAGGAATTAGACTAACAATTCACAGGGCTAGCTAGCATTTTCCACTTATTGTTTGGAGTCCTGCTTCATCACTGAGACTCCAGTCTATTCATGGGGAATGCCTGTCTTAGGATAAGCTTTTGAAAGAATATAAGGAAATAATTCAGTTTAGTTAGAGGAAGCGAGCTGAGAATTTGCAGGTAAGATTTTGTGTGTGGTCACTCTTCATATGTGTGAGAAAGAGGGCAGGAGTGTTTGCTACAGTTGGACTGTGAAGAGGAGTGTGCAGAGAAAGTTTGGGATAAGCAGATAGTCATTGGTATGGACTAAGATTGTTCCCTGCTAAAACTTGCTTAATGATGGTACATACTGCATTTTTTTTCCCCGGAGGCTGGATGGGGAACTTTGTACTTCCATGGTTCATACCTGATACCGCGACTCAGAAGTATTATTATTTGTATTGCTAAGCAGTGCCCATAGGCTTAGGGTAGCTTGTGTCCACTTTGTAATGAACGTTAGACATTTAGGAGTTGTGATGGGATGAGGCCAACAAATGATTAAATTCCCCTGGTTGCTTTTGGGATGTTTTGTTTTTTCTCCTCCTGGGATTGGAAGTGTGAGTTGTCAGAGCCATTTTTAGTATACCAGTCTAAAAAGTGCATTCTTATCCGATAAAAAGAACAAGGAAGTGATTATTAAGCTGGGGAACAGAAGGCATGAGGGTACCTATCCTGAGCACAAAGCAGAGAAAGACAGTGGAGAGAGCACTGCTCTGAGCAGCCTCAGAGGATTAAAAATTGGTCCCTGCTCTTGCAACATAGCTTTAGAGCTGAGCTCTGATGGATTGAAGAGGGAGGATGCTGCAAGGTTAGTAATTTATTTCACCTTTGTAGTTGAGCTTTGCCTTGAAGCAGAGAAACACTCTGGTGGTTAAAAATGTTATTTTTAATGAAACACAGTTTTAGATTATCCATAGCTTTAGCTTTTTACCTTTTTCTTGGTAACCTTGTTTCCAGCTTTTTTACCAAGAACATAAACTTTTGCTTTCCTAGGTGAAGTTTGCTTTCATTTTTAAGTCATCTGGTGTTGAAAATGAACAGAACTGACAGACGGCCTTCTCCAGAGAAGATGTATCCTAGGAAAGCAGCCCATAAAGCTGCCAAGAGGCAGGGATTTACAACTTGAGAGAAGGTTGGGATTTTCTGGAGTTGTGCAGGAGTCCTGCCAACTGGAGGGGTCTGTGTGCACCTGATGTCAGCTGCTGATTGGTAGGAAGATACCCTGGCAGGCACGGTACAGGTGGAGCAAAGCAGAGCCCTGGGCAATCCCACAAAGCGTTACACGCTGCTGCAGACTTCCAGCTTCAGAAAAGTACTTTTTACCCAATCTTTATAAATGACTGGTATTCAGAGACCATGCTACGAATTGAAACATATGTGCTATTAAAGGGTCCATATTACTTACCTTACTGAAAGTGCAGTCGTTTGGAAAAAGAACAAATGTTTTTGGAAGTGCCATTTTACATATCTGTGCTGAAAGCTTGCCCTAGTGAAATAGAGGGGTTCTGGATATAACATTGTTCTTATCTCCCTTGCCCTTGTTCTCAACCCCACAGATCTTCATGAACTTGGTTGAAGCTCATTATTTTACTTTCATGTTAGAAAAATGAGCCAATGCATAGTAAAGAGTTTGAGGTGAATACTTTTTCAATGATGATAAAATGAAGACTGTGTAGTCGTCGTCTACAAATGTGTTGAATTTTCATTTCTTTTTTCCTAAGGAGACCATTCTGCTCCTTTTTCAGAAATATTATCTTCACTTTTGTTTCATTTTTTATACCCAATGTGCTCAGCAGCCTTTATGTCCATGTTAGGACTAAGTTCTGGGTTTGTGTAGGCACTGATCTCTCGGCCCATATTGGTGTTGTCCCTGTAATGTGCCTGCAAGCTTCAGGAGGATCCCCAGGAGACAAAGCTGTAGTGCATATAAGGTCTGTATATGTCCCATGCAGGCTTGTGGAAGCCTGTCCTTTGGTCAGGCGTGCCTGTTAAAGTCCATCCATGCAGTCACAAGTCGGGGGGAGAGGATAGACCGCCTGTATAGTCAGTGTCCTAGTAGAGGTTTGTACTGCAAAAAAACCCCACTAACCTTGATTATAGGATTATGGTTTATATGAGAAAATCTAATATTAATGTGCTCTTTTTAGGTTAATTTTGTTTGAGTGACTCAGACAGTTCCCAATGGTGATTGGCAATCAATAGCAATAATATGATCACTAAGTCATGTTTCTTCATCAAAATGACAAGCCTCAGAGCAGACAGTATAATTGTTTGCTTTCCTGCACAGATAGAGACATGGTTGATCGGCTTTTTTTCTAAAGAACGAGTTTATGGGGGCTGAAGAAATTAACGTGTGAAGTACCAGAGACAAACGACATATGTAAGAATAGGGGAATGTAAATATAAAGCAGAATGGACAATTAAAAAGTCACACTAAACATTTGCAGCAGTAGCTAATGACAGGTATTTTATAAATACCCTTTAGAAATTTGAAACAGAGTGGATCTTCTACATGGCATCTCAGATAGGCTTGTTAACATGAAAGTAGAACAGTGTTAGGTACATACACACATGGCCTTTTAGGAAGAGAAACAGGGTTTTTAGAGTTTATGCAAGTGACATAACTTCTGTAACTGCTATTTCTCAACAGTGTCTAACCTTAAACCATAAAACCAAAATAAAATCTCAAATAATTTTTTTAACTTCCCAACATGGCATATGATTTTTCCTGTTTTCTTGAGTCTGTCTCCATAACAAAGAATTAAATATCACATTTTCCTTCTATTTTTAGTTAGCAAAGTTCTATATTACTATCTGGCATCAGATTATTTTTTTTTTGTGCATTCCAAATGGTATGTATCTTTTGGCTCAGTTGTACGTGTATTGCTTAATATCTGCAATAATAGCAGTTCCTTCAATGCAAGTGTGATTAAGAGATAAGCCAGAAAAAGTTTGTTATTCTGAGAGCACCTGATATCAAAGGGATGAAAGCTACAGAAATCCTGTTGAAAATTAGATTGTTTCTCACTACAGAATTTCAGGACTGTCAGAAGGAGGAATGGGGCAAAGAGACTTAATGGTTTTGAGACCTCTGAGAGAATATGTGGTATCTGATAGCTATGCAAGACTGGTACTAGGCTTGATACTGTGTCCTGTCCCTTGTTCGTGATCATTGAACTCAACATTTCAAATAATTCAGTTAATATGTGGGCAGGACTTTTATCTAACATTTCCTGGCCCTCAGTAAAGCCCAACATGCCATCTGCCAGGCTAACATGATTCAGGTATTCTGTGTTTATTTGTAGATTTTTCCCTTCTATTCCAAATCAAATGGAATTGTCTAACACTGTTGTGTATCAAGAAGGTTGCTCATGTGCAACCACCATGAACCATGGCAAAATGAAACAAATCAAATACACTGTAGCCGGTCAGTCTATTTTGGAAAGCTGATATAAGCCCTATTTCACACATACATCATCCTTCATAATTTTAAGGAAATATATGTATGTTTAGTTGTTATAAAATGTATGCTTCTTTTTTCTTTCCCATTTTCATCTTTTCTCCAAAGATTATGTTAAGAATTGAGATTTTCTACTACTGTATTATATATAAAATTAAGATTCTTTACCATGAGGAAAAACTGCATGATTGAATAGCTAACAGGAATGCTAACGGAGGAAAATGTGGGAAGAGATGTTTTAATCAGAATATGTTTTGTTCTAACTATGCTTTCAGCACCTACTTCTGTGATTAATTCTCATTTGAATAGAAGACAAATTTGTGAAAGAGTTAACTGTCTCAGTGTTTAAATTGTATTTCTAAGTCTAAGATACAAATACATTTTGCACCTACTGTTGCTTCTCTGGCATCAAGTTCTGTGCCTGGGTTTACACTGCAAGTTACTTACTAGCATGATAGTATTAGTTTTACAGGCACAGTCATATGGTTTTCCTTGGTTATATATAGTAATAGTCTTGTAGCTGTTGAAGAAATTCACAAATCTTGGTGTTACCAGGTTCAAGTATTATTGCATTTTGTTCTTCAAGGTTGCTGAAAACTAAATTTTATTTTTGTTGATGTAGGGGCACCCAGCTTTCGAAAGCACATTATCTAATAGAACAATTTGGCAATATTTTTATTCTTAAATTTGAGTATTTCGTACAGAGCATTATTGTTCTTTGTTATTATTCTTCTTTAAGTTATTTGTTAGATTGTTTCAAAGCACAATTTTGACAGTGGCTAAAGCTGTGAAGGTCCCAGGATATATTATAATGTCATCTGAGACATGGTTATGTTAATATTGTCCTGTGATTAAAGCTGGCGCCAACCTTTAATAAAACATTAAGCAACAGTTTGTACTAATTTCAATTTTAAAATGAAACAATTATGAAAAGGACTTTCTAAACATGTTGATATTTTACCACTGAATGATTGCAGCTTGATAATATTTGATCTTCACTTTGGAATGTTTGGGTTTGCAAACAAAAACATCTTCAATATGTCTTGCCTATTTTACTGCCATTCCTTGTTTTGAAGGTTGCTAATGTTCATAAATAGTTTACCTACCGAAGCTTCAGAAGTGGTTTTTAAGTTATTTTGTTAAAATAGTGAGTTGTAAGGTAGCTAATTATTGTTCTCAGTGTTTGGAAATACATAGCATTTTGGCACTAGGAATCAGAATAATTAAATAATGCTCTCAGTTCTGTTGAGAATTTACTATGTAAGCTCGATCAAAGCACTTCACCTTTCTGGCTCAGTTTTCACACAGTGGCTTGTGTTTGTAGGAGGTGGAAGTTGAAAAAAGAAAATAACTTGTAAAAGACTAATCTTGATACAGAATATGCAGTGACCTTTGTAATGCCACTTTGTATTGAAAAAAACCTACTAAGGCAAGAACTTTACCTTGAATTAATCCATCATTGTATTTTAATGTTTATTTTCCTTTCAACTATTCCCAGCTTAAACAAGGAATAGATACATTTAGGACCTTGCATTTCCCCATTATGTCTTGGTCCTCCTGGGCTTATTACTGAAAAATTTGCCTAATTTTTTTTTTAAAGTTGGGACTGTAGAATAAGCAAACATGGTACAAGTGGAAAAAAAAATCATCAGTAAAGTCTATTTGTGAGGATAAAAATCTCTGGACTGAGCTGTTTGGTAGTTAGTTACAGATGATCAACCTATACTTTAAAGACAGAACAAACTATTTCACAATAAAACTGAATATAACCAGTGTTCGTGCAGTGGTCTACATTCTTCTTCCATGTCATATGTTAAAACATGTAGGATTAAGCAAGGGATACATTTGACCCCTTTTTTCTTGATTTTATTGTCATTCAATTTTAATTTCACCGTTTTCCCTGAGCAGAGGAGGGGGGAAAACATTACATTGCCCAAATGAAACACAGTGTATGATGTGAGGAATTCCTACTGCATGTTCTGTAGTAATGAGAGCATGTTTATCATTATGGATTCCCCTGCTGCACGTTGTTTATTCGGCTTGAGTAGCAACCATGTTTTCCATTTGAATACTAACATACTGTATTGTAAGTAGTTATGCATTTCTCTGGTGACCCATATCTGAGCAATCGGAGGACAATTCAGAACGAAGAAAAAGAAGTGGCATTAGAGGAGGACTAGAGGGCTAGCTTAACCCCCTCTACCCTCAAATTTAGTTTGAAATACAACTTCCTGTTGGAGGTCTATGTCTCTAGTGGGAGTGGGAAGAAAATACAGGTTTTTTTGTTACTGGATGTGTTCTGAGTGTGGGGAAGGGTGGAACAGGTTCGTTTGAACATTTGTATTTGAGGGAGAAAACAGGAACATCGTTTCTGATTCCACTGAAATACAGACATTTTAAAAAGCTCTTTTAGGAAAATATAAGAAACAATTTAGAATTCTCCCAGTAATATGGCAATTCTGCACTAAGCGTGCTCTACCAGCAGGCCATACCAGCAAAGTGCTGCTGATGTGGGTGTAGTTCAAGAGCCACCATCAGCAATTTCTACGGCACTAGTAGGTAGAATCATCCCTGGCCCCAAATGAGTCAAACCTGTCTCATAAAACCACAGTTTTGTCCATATGACTGCACTGCATTAGATGCTGCTGCTATCTCACTTCTTCACATTATTGAGCAGCGTAGATATTTTAGGTGATATATGAAGTAGATCTATAGAGGTGATTGTTGCTTTAACTCTAGACATTGGGGACTAGGCTGTTCTGAAGTTAGACCTTTGATTTTAATTCAGATTTGTGCATTGTCGGTTGTTTTCAGAGACAAAGGACAAAACTGATGTAACCTACATGGTGAGCTGCAATAAACTGATTTTGGTTTTACATTCTGTCATGGAAATGCATACTTTGGCTCTTGAAGTACTTTTTCTCTATGTTCAGTACGTTCACTGGGTAAAAGACTTCTAAAAGGATTTGAAATGTCCCTGGTATCAATATGAAATAAATGGATTTTCTTTGACTAGTAAGTGGCTTTATGTTTCTTTTTTCAGGGTTATAGTGGCAGTCAGGTTTATATACATGCAGTTCTCTTTTGCTTAGTGCTACGTGGACACTGTGGCAGAGGCAAAGGTCTTAGAGAATTTTTAACTGAAAATTAATTTTCTACAAACTCAGATTTTCTTCAGGAAGTACTTTTTCTAATTAGACAAATGAAAACAAAGTAGTTTACTAGATCAGCTTAATCCTACTGAATGTATGACAATGTATTAAACTTTTCTGAAAGTTTTTTTAGCAACAGTTCAAGAACATGCTGCATTGGCCAGCAGAGCTGTATTTTACACATCTTTCCCCACCAATGCTCTGTTGGGGAAAACGGCATTATACTTTTGGTGGTATAGTATTTGCTTTGACCATATGGCCATTAGAGCAGTGAAGTGCCTTTGAATGCCTCTAGATAGAGATATGCTGGCTAGAAACCCTGTTTTCTGGGTGAGAATCAGACATGCATTAGGTTACGCACACTACTAGGGTTATCAAACTGAATGTCCAGCTGATTCAAAGTGAATCAGTTCAGCAGATTTATATGGCACACTTTATTTTGGAAATATTGACATTTTCTTTTTTTAATATTTACAATCTCTAACCAGAAAGCTTTTGTCATGTGAAAATGTGCTTATTTAACTTCTATGTTGATTAAAGAAAAAGACAAATGTTAAAATACTGGAATGTCTTGTGGAATGGAAATTGCAGTATTTGGTTAGATCTCAGTATTTTGAGTTCTCTTTTCTTAGTGTAAAATATGTTTGAGCAAATGAGGTCTGTGAGGTGTATGGGGAATCCCTAGTTGCAATAGGAGAATGAGAGGCATTTTGATTTGGTGATAGTGTCAATACTTTTGTGACAAAGAGGGAGGGTAGAGCTGAGATCAGCTTGTGGGTAATCTTGATGTGGCAACACTTCTGTTATAAACTCTATTTCCTGTAACAGTTTCTATCTCCTGCTCTATTGACTGGGCTTCCCAGCTTTGTATCATCAGCAAAATTTGTCAACAATCTCTTGCTTTTGTGCTCAGGTTTTAAAGGAATATTTTTGCTAAGATCACTTCACACACCAGTTTTAGAGGTGCTTAGTTATTCAGCCGATTCCTGGGCAATAATTCTCCTTTTAGCATATCCCATTGTTATCTCCCCTTTTTCCAGTTTCTTATCTATTACATTTTTAACATAATCCCCATCTTCTCCAGTTTAAATAACAATTTCCCATTTGACGCAGTATCAAATATTTTACTGAATCCCAGACAGGTTGAATCTCCTGCATTTCCTTGTCCACTAATCTAGTTATCTTATCAGGGGAAGATGTCAGGTTAGTTTGGCATGGTCTTTCTTTGGTAAACTAATGTTATATTTTATCCCAGTTTCTTTATAGCTCTCTAGGTTTAATTATTCTTTCCTTCAAAAATCGTTCTAAACCCAGTATACACTAAGGCTAGACAATGGTTACCTAAGTAGCTTTTCCCCCCCTTTCTTAAATACAGATACTTAATTCATTATTTTTCGTTCAGGTAGTATCACTCCAGCATGATTCAATTATAAAAAATCCTTGCTGCTGGATCTGTACCTTCATGTGTCCATTCTTTCGGATTTCTAGATTGGAGCTTGTTTCTGTCCCTCTCCTTGGCCCCTCTACGAAGTGACTGAGATATGTTGTTGTCATCTGTCATGGGATGAATGTACCCTCATCCTGATTAACCATTATATGGTGCTCCTGTCTTCTGCCGTAGTGCTCTGAATCCTCTTACTGGGCACTGAGACAAAACCTGAAATCAGGCTTGGGCCCGTTCCTTTGTAATTTTTAATTTGAACCTCCGTCTTACTACATTTTTGCACATTTTTTTTCCCTTGTTTTGGTTCTACTCATGTCTAGTGAGCCTTTTTCCATTTGTAAGTGTAAATCCAGCCTGAATTTTACAGTTGTCACTTTCTCCTTCTAACTTAGACTTCAAGATGTATTTTTGCTTGCCATTCCTCTTTTCTGTTCTCTGTAGGGGGTTTTTTGCATACTCTTGGTATCCTTTCTGAGTTGATTATTTGCTCAGTTAGGTCTGCAGTTTTATCCTAAAGTGAGGTATTTCAGTAGTTCAGAGTGTAAATTTTAGGCAGCTTTTGTATCTCTGATTTAAATAAATATAAGCCTTTTCCAGATTCTAGTCCTTCACTTTTTAAAATTTGGCTGCTTTAACTCATTATCTCCTTGAATTTATCAAATATTTTAAAATACCTTAACACAGATTTAGAAAGGCCTGTCATGGATAGTTTCAACAGATAGTCAGTACAGGAGGATCCATAAAATACTGGTTCTGTGATCATCTGCATATTGCAGACCAAAACACATTTCTCAGTTCATCGTACAAAGTGAAGATCTTTTGTAAAATACCAACAGCCACTTACTTTATTGTAAAAATCCTAGCTGATCATAGAAAGCAGTGCTCCCTCTGATCTTCTGTCCAAGGCATTAAAACTTCAATGATCTCTGCCAGTCTGATGGTGGGGAGATTCCCACCTGACTTGCAGTCTTGCAGTTGGTTGTTTTTGAGAGTTTGAGCAAGACACAACAGTCAAATAAGCTTAATATAATGTATGCACCTATCTTTCAGTATTTGTTTGTACTTACATGTAATTGAAATCTTTGAGCCAGATTTGTTTTACATAAGCAGCTATCCCATAATCATCTTGAAACCTTGTTAATCCACATAAAACTATTTTTTTTGTTAATTCAGTGACTTTTTGATGGAGAAATAATTCAAGTATTGTATCTAAGAAAAAGTGAGTCTGGCCAATATTAGAAACATTGTCTCCTGCAGTTCCTGGCAGCACTAATCTTTCTGACTGTATTTGAGAGATTTTTGTCCAAGTAAAATCCTGTTGGTCCTATTTGTACTCTTACAGATCCTATTTTTAAAATTCTTCCCTAGATGATTTTTGACCCAAGCTGAGGTATCTTCATATGCGTTACGTGTATTTCCCTGCAGCATTCACAGCTGGGACATAGGCACTAAAAGCATTTCCTGTCAAAGGGAGAAACTACTGTAATATTCTCCTCCGAGTCTTGTACCAGCCTTCCATCAGAAGTCTCTGGTTCTTCCCGTGTTGCCCGAGTTCTCGAATCAGTACACTGACACTGTGCTTCCCTTTGACCTCTCCCTGTCTCCTGTATAACTCAGATACAGCCCTTACACTAACTGTGAATGCTAGTTTCAAGGATCGTACTTCCTCTCATCTAATGATGTTTCCAGCACTTTTTTTTTTTTTTAATTATAGATATATTTTTTCCGTTTCTTCACTTACAGGTTTATTCTCTGGACAACAGACAAATCTTTCACAGGACTTTTCTCCCACTTTCTGGTTTTGAAACACTTACTAACTATAGTAGGCATGACTGTAAACATGGGTGACCCATGCCCAAATAACATCTTTTTGTTGAGAGAAGTCAGTTCTCTGTGAATGCCTACTAACAATGAAGCATCCCCAGATCTTCCAAAGTTAATCAGAGAGTCATCTGCCAGTCAACACAATGATATTACGCTTCCACCTTCCTCCCCTTGAAAAGCCAAATCCCAAAGAATCACAAAATCTCCACCGAAAGTTCCATGAAACTTTTCTTTCTTAGAGCATTTTCCTCTGCCTGCTGTGGTTGTCTGTAGGTCGTTCCTGTAGCAACGCGTATTTATGGTTTGTCTCAGTATGAGGGACATGCAGTGGAGTTTCCCACGCTTTGTATCCATCCGGGGCTTGGAAGTCACTTGTCAAGTGATGGGAGTAAAAGGCATGGTGCTGACTCTGACCTGTGTGCTGAGCAAGGTGAAGAGCGTTTGGGAAAAATATTACCGTCTGCTATTAAAAGAATGTACGTATCTGCACTCATGGTGTGCACAAGTGCGCAAATGTTTGTGAAATCATATGCATTGATGTGAAAAGCCAACGTGCATTTTTTCTATGAACTGCGTATAGTTCTGTAGTGTTCAATGTATGAAAGATCCTGCTACTTGGGAACTGATTCCTACAGCCATAAATTCTTGATCTACTCACGTATTATTTCCAGACTCAGAAAAGTAAAAAATGCAGAGGTCCTCTTTTACCTGAAACATAACAGAATAGGGACCTCAGCAGTACTGTTTGAAATATCATGTGGACACCAGGCCTTTATTCTAAAATTATTCCTTCAGGGATTGCAGCTGAGTTGCAGAAACCTATCAGCAGAAGTTAAGAAAAAATCAGTTAAATTGTATCTTTGATTTTGGTGCAGCACTACCATTCATAGCCTCTGCCTTATGAATAGAGTTTTGTATAGAATGTTAGAAATATATTTCATGTATTTTTAGTTGCTTTTTCTTCCCCTACATCCTTCATTTTGCACATGACTGAACTTTAAGGTTTAGGAAAGCATGCTCTTAGTTGATTCTAGATTGATTCCTTTACATAACTAGAAATAATTTCAGTAGTAAATATCTTGACGTTTCTGTGGGACCCTAGTTGGGGTACATGCAGCAGCACGCAGTACAATAAAGGGTTCTTTCAGCAAGTGTTTAGGAAAATACTTTCCAAGAGATCTGCAGACGATTAGAATTACTGAGTGCTCTCTTCTTTGGCTTCCTGTTTTGGAATTAAATGCCTTCGGGACACTTGGAATATCTCAGTTTTGAAAAGCGAGAGCAATTTAACCAATTACATACTTCATCGTCTTAGCTATGATTTTGGTTAGTTGTAAATAGGGACAAATATATGAAATAGTCCCTGAGATACTGTAATCAAATTGAAGGAATAAATTAACTCCAGTAGCCGTAGAGTAGCTTTTGAGGGAGATGAGAGCAGATAAAATGTAGCAGACAGCCAAAGCAATGTTCTGGCTCTTTCTCTGCACATGTGTACAATCACTAGCTCTTTCCTTACTTCTTGTATCTTGTGTTTCCAATCCTGAGGGACACTGAGTGAATCACTTCCTGATACGGTCAAGGAAGTTGGGGCGGCGAAGCCGCTCGTGCTTTGTGTCCCTGAACACAAAAGTCACCTGCAGAGGCTAGTACGGCATGGTGTCGTTCCCCGAGGCCCTGCAGTACCCGGGCTCTGTTCCCTGCTCCAGTGAACGTTCGGTGACTCACACAGTGGAACAGGAGAGACGTCACCTCAAGTGCTTTGTGGCTCAGCGTCTGAAGTGCTCTTCTGAAGGAGGAGAAATGTGCCTTTGCCCAAGCAGAACGAGGAACTGTGCAAAATGGGTGAAAGCAGCATTGAGAGGGAGGAGGCAAACATACCAGTTCTCCTCTTCCTTCTCAAGTTTTCTGCTGCTCCCAAAAAAGAAAAATTTGAACATTTTTTTTTAACATTTTGCTAATTGCTTGAAGTATTTTACCTAGCTCATTTATAAATGTTTAAGGAAAATTCAGGTATGCTTCTTTAACAGTTCTATACAAAGCAATCTTTTCAGGTCCCTCCACCTAGTACTAAGCAATTCAGCTACTCAAAGAATTCCCTAAATGAGATTAATATATTTAACAGCTCACCCATTATGTAGATTTTGCATCTGTGCAAAATTTCTATAGTAACACTATACACGAGCTTGGCCAAGTGTAGCTGCGTACAGTGTGTACCATTTCCTGATTTTTGTAAACCTTCTGCTACAGTGGTATTGTCTGGTCCTTTTATTTATGTAGTATTGTTGACCATTACAGGTGTTTTCCACGACATACTGCAGTGGAAACATTTGGCTATTCCTAATTCTGTACTGGGCTTTCTTTTTGAATAAAATGGAGTTGCATGAAGATGGAGACGGTTAGAAGATTAATTCCAGACAGAGACATTGTAAATAATTCACACAAATATTCTACTTGGCTTTAAAGAATTGTAAAGCAAATGCCAAATTCTTAGTTTTGGAGTATAGCTGCCTTCAAGGTACAGTTGTACTGAGTTGTACAACACTCTTGGTAGTGTCCTACTATAGCTGAGATCCTTTTCTACTTTTGTATTTTCTTTATTTTTACATACAAGTCTCCTAACCATATTATTCAGCCACAGGAATATAGTACAGAGCTATCTTTATTGTTAGATAATGCCTTAACAGGCAATCTTTAATTGCAAGAATGTATTGCATTGTGTCTTCTCATTTGAATTTTGTGAATTTTAGCTGCATTTTGTCAAACTACAATTACTTCTTTGTAAAGCTTGCTAGCAGTTAAATTTGCATTGAGATCTACTGTATACCGCATACCTGGAAATTAATAGTATCATGTAATACAGCGCGGCAGTTTTCATTTGAGATCACATTAATAAAAGGAGTCGTTCAGTACTTTTCTTTCCAGCCACTATGAATGTCTCCAATATACATTTGGGCTGGTTGCGATCAATGACACTTGATAACATTATATTTATTAATATTAGAATAATCTTACGAAGTATTTTGTCTGAAAACGAACTGAAGGGCTTTTGACCTGCCCAAGTCTGAACTCAGAGCTTTGCATCTCCTACGTAACAGTGATTAGAGACTAGGAAGTAAGTGCAACTGTATTACATCATATATTAATAAAATAAACAGTTTTTCAGAGAAAGCAAAAGCTGAACTTACTTGGCTTGGTAGGGTCTGGTCCTGTTCCATAAAAATGTATTTATTATAGCTATATGTTTCCAAAAAGAAAACATCACTGCATCCTATTATGCTACTAGTTTTATATAAGTGTAGCAACAAATTCAGATTATTTTTTTGACAAGGTACTAGGAAATTAATAATTATTTTGAGTGATAGTTAAAATTTTTGAATTAAGATTATTTTGAATTTGAAATAGATCATTATATTTTAATTTTCTCTTCCTGATATCTTAAGAAAAGATTAATATATACGCTTTAGTGTCAATGTATTGTTAATTTAATTGGATGTCTCATATTCAAATAAACTAGTTGTAATTAAGCGACATTGTTTATGATTATTGTTTCGAATTGTTGTGCTTTATAATATAAGCTATGGCCAAGCTTAGATTAGCATCTCAGGTAACTTTAAAGTTGTATCATTTGGACAGATATTAACTTAATTGGGTAGTAGTTCCTTTTTCAGCTAGGCAGCATGCAGCTATTACACTTGTTGCAGTAAGTCACTGTCCCAGTGACACTGCCTTTCTCTTATGGTGCCCTGGGTGTGCATCCTGGCCCCACCGTGGCAGCCAAGCCCGTAGCACCGCAGAGGACTCCAGAGCTGCACCATCCCTGCTTCCCCTTCAGCTGCTTTTAATTGTAACCTTTAACTTAAAATTTCTTGGTTTTGTAATGCCAGATTTTGTGACAACTTGAGCATTTCTGACTGTAACTTTTTCACTTGAGTTACTGCTAAACACTGGCTGTCAGTCTTGGCACCATTTTCATACAGTTTCCCATCTGAGAAATTAATGAGGATTTGAGTTTGTCTTCTATAAAGTAAAGGTTTGTAGGCATTTGCTGACAGTCTCCCCATTGAATTAAACGTGCCCAAAACTGGGTTGCCGCTGAGATTCTCAAAGCAGAAATAATCCTTGTTCTAAAAAAATAAAACTGACCTAAAATACAGCTGAACTGATACTTCTGTCTTCTAGTGTAGCAATTTTTTTTCTTTTTGCCTATTATAAAGCATATTCATATAAAGCGTGGAGCCCAATCCTGGAAGTGCTTCAGTTCAGAAAAGCAATAATCTTGTGAAATAGTACTTAACCTTGAAGTAGTAGCTTTGCCCAATTTGTACAAGTGCAAGATAGTGACAAAAATAATAGGAAAATACTGCTATTTCATTTATGTTTGCTGGATAAAATGCAATTACATAAAACTTTGCTTGTGTGTGAATTTTAATATTTTTCCTCTGATAATTATTGCAAACTAACTGCAACAGTGTGTATTTATACCTGCTTGACCTATTTTTCATGAGCCTTGAAAACTCTGGGCACCCCTGTGTATATGAGTGGCTTGATCTCGTACGGTAGCGCTGTTGAGGACGGGTGTGTTTTGCAAGTATTTTTTATGAAGGTGTGTGAATGAAATTCCAAAACTTTCTGTTAAACATAGTTTTCTAGTTGTAATCCTAGAGTCGGAAAATTCACAGATCTAAATCGCTGGAGGTTTTATCTGCGAAAGGACGTGGATGGACTTGGCAGCTCTGGCCAAAATTTGTTCCGGAAGAACCTTTCTCACCTGCCCCTTAACTTGGGATGTACCTGGGGGCCCGGGGAGTCCAGTCCCAAGTTGGTCATGCCATGAACTTCCACGGCCCGTTCTTGCCCTCAGGACCAGCTCCAGCAAGGCTTCTGAGAACACAAGTGCCAAAACGTGCCCTGCAAAAGATTGGCCAGAGGAGATGCTGGTTGTCCTGTATTGCCCTGTGGTTTGAGGGAGGTTACAGGCGATCCTGATTTCGGTTCTCTCCTTTGGCAGAGGGGCTGGAAGCGGCTTTGAAGCGCCTGACTCTGTGGGTGTTAAGATATTGTGGAAGCCATTCTGCTTCATTTGGAATAATTAAGTATACATTGGATAAGACAGAGGAAAGGACCTTGGGATGATGTTTACAGTACTCAGAAAAAGAGGCTGGAGTTTCTGTCTCTGCAGAGGGACTTATGCAGAGTGGTGTCCATACCTTACCGGTCCTGCATGACTTTTCTTACAGAAAGGCTAAAAGCAAAAAAGAGGAGGTACAGGTACCGCCATCTCTAATTGCTTCTTACCTCACCATACTTAGAAAGAAGGACTGTTGTAAATGCTTAATTCCAAGGAATAATATTGACAAAGAATATTGGTTGGAGGTAGTGGAAGTAAATGCATCCCTGCAGCTTACAGATGAGGTTGCTCTGTCCTTCTGCAAGGTGTGTGTCTGTAGTTTTGAGTGCACCCTTCTTTTAAGAATTTTGAATAGTCTAGATTAGCCCATCATCCCTCAGCAGATGGCCCATGACTCTCCTGCTCCTTTGATTGCCTCGTTTCCTAGCTTCGCTGGGTGTTAACTGTACTTTCCACCAGGTTTCCTAGCATACTTCTCAGAGCCTTACCCCTGTTCAGACTAGCCTTGTACTTCCTACATAAAAAAGGAGAAAATATTTCTTCCGGTGGAGGAGAGAAGCCACCAAATTCTGCCTCTTATGTGTGACAACCTGGGAAGAGTGAAGAGTGATTTTGCAAGAATTCCCCACCTTTACGTGAAGAAAAAATTCACAACTGTTCTGTTTTCATGGTCCATTGCTTCTTTTGCTTGAATAGATTTTGCTTTTACTTGTGATAGCCGTTTTAAAGTAATCAAAAGACAAATCTAATTTCCGACCATTCTTAATGCATGAGGGACTACTGAAATTTTATGTCCTGCGTCTTTTTGGGGTGGAAGTCTTGGTTTTGGTCTTTTGGTATGCCTTGAATGACAAAATGCTGTGGGGTTGGTTTTTTTTTTTGTCAGTAACCTGTATTTTGAGGGGAAAATAGTAATTCTAATAATGACTGGATGCTTTAACAATGTCGCGGTCAGGGTTCTGACTTGCAGGTAGAAGATTTTCCTTTGGGAAATGAAGTATTTGAGGGATCTGTGTGTCCACAGGAATCCATTGCCTGTTTATATTAACTCCATTGGTGGCGCTGTGGCTTTTCAAGGTAGCTGTGTCTTCCAAAAGAAGATTCTTTGGACATGGCATTTAGTAACATCACCGACTAATTTAAGGGCTGCTTTCTTTTTCTTGTTATTGAGGGGCAGTATATCACCAGGTTCTTCACTTGGCTAACTGAATTTGAAGAAATCCAAGACACTGGGGAGGATTTTGTAGCTGCATACAGGAAATAAATTCCTAAGGTAACTTTGTTATTCTTCAGAGCTCTTTCGTTATTCTCATATTGCCTCATCTGTCACTGATGATGGTGGCACCAGAAAACACATGGAGATCGTTGGTTACCCCTACATATACTTCACTTAAAAGGATGATTTATTAATGTATATAAAAATACTGCAACTGGTGGCAAAGGCATTTGTACTCCGTTCATCATACACTTAAATTATTCAGGAAGATGTCCGTATTTTTATGCATCTTTACAGGCCATGATACAGTGGGGTGCGTTTGATTAGAGCCTATAAATTTTAGCATAGGATGAGTATTTAATAGTGAAAGGAAATACTGATAATCACTTAATGCAAACTGAATTTCTCCTACTATATTAAAATAAAACCCCCATGTGCTAGGATAGTTTTGAAGTTCTTGCAAGTCTTGGTTTGTTGGTTTTTTTTCTCCTCATCATGTTTAGTTTTGCAAGGAGGTTTGGTTCATTTTCTAGGCCTCCTTACAATTTTCAAGTAATGCTTCATTCTGAGGCTTGAATCCAGGCAGCAGGCATACTGGCGGTTCAGCCTTCGCTCTGTCCCCTGCCATCCTTCAGCTTACGGGGACGATCCGAGTGGCTGTGGGGGTGTGCAGTGAGCTGCTGCCCAGAGGTCCGACTCTCCTCCTCTCCGACCATGGTTACTTTGCCGACCACTGCGACTCCACACTGCGTTTTTAGTATGGAAAGGAAAGGGAGGATGGGATCTGGAGATTCGAGGTCTGTGTAAAGGTGGGGGATGACTTGAGACTTTGCATGGGAGGGACAAATACCAGCAGCAAAATGACCTGCAGAGACTAGACCTGTGGGGGCTGCAGGCAAAAAAAGTGAGACATGGTCCAAATAAATGTGGAGAACACCCAGGAGGAAGAATAAAGAGCACAGATACAATCTCACCACGCTGCCGCACCCTCCACATTAAGCACTGTTTTAATTCTATCTGATGAACACTGTCCTACCATTCAGTTTTCATGTTCAGATCTCACTGTTTGCCAAAGGGAAAATGTTGAACGGGGAGGGGAGCTGCTCCCTGAAAGCTCTTGTGTTTCACACGGTAGCTCACAGTCATCTCTGAAGAAAGAGAAACTCTGTGCTGGAGAAACAGCAATACATTTGTTTTCAAGTTTAGAGGCTGAAATGAAATTAAGTGTAAGTGCATGCCAAGCAATGAAATCGGATTTGTTTACTAATCTCCTTTTTTTTCCCTTCACAACAAAACTAGCAGTACCAGTAACTGCCTGTGTCACCTCTTCCTCCCTTCCCTGCTTGCAGCCCAATCCTGCCATGCTCCTGCAGGAAAATTTCCCAGGAGGCTGGCCTGCAGCAGCAGGAAATGGAGGTCAAGACAGCAAGAAAAGAGATGAGGAACATGGGAACTGGGAGAAAGGCAACTGTGACTTGAGATCCAGGAGAAATGTGCCTGCTGTTCTTTAAACCACTTCTCTTAGCTTTAGGGCCTGCTGCTGCGTTTCAAAGGGAATTTGGGCTAAGCAAGGAAGGCTGGCTTGGCCGGCCTCTGCGGGTGAGGTGGAGAGAGATAAATGTTTGGTGTCAGCAGAGAAAAGTCCCTTTTTTTATCAGGTAATGCTGTTGCCTTAACAGTTCAGCCTGTCTGTCACTTCCCTGGCCCTCCCTTTCCTTTGGAGCCCCCCCTCAAAGGTGACCCGCCTTAACCCATACCTTCCTGCTGCTCTTCAGTCTGCGGAGCACAGTTACTACTAGAGTATCAAAACATGCTATTAACTCTCTCCTGCTGTCAAATTAACTTGTTACCAGTTTTTTTTAACTTTCCTTCTTCATCAGGAGGAAAAAAATCCTACAAATACATTATTTTGCCGTCAGAATGACATTTCTTATCTACTGATTTAAATAATTTAGCATTTTAAAAGGAACAAAACAACTTTATTTGTTTAGGGGATACTTAAAGGTTGATACCAGTTTAATATCAATTAAATATAGTGATAATTCATTTATGATGGAACTAATATAATTAATTAGATAGTTGCTGGTTATCTTTTTTCTAATGCATACATTGCTTTTAAACATCTGCTCAATAGTCCATTATGATAGCACGAGGATGACTTTATGTGACAGCAATAGAGGAGCAGATGCTTCCTGATGATACCTTCCCAATTTGTTTAGGAAACAGTCAGTGAGTCCTGGATTCACAGTTTTAACTTGAAGCATGGCAAGCGTGCAAGCAAGTTTGCAAAGCAGAAATGAAAATTTGAGAAATCAAATTACTTCATAGCATTTTCAGTGATTGCAATTTTGTCAAAACTGCTTTTTTGTTAACATTTTAAATTTTTTTCTAATGCAGCTATGTTTGTTTTGTCTTTACAAGATCTATGCAAAATTACAGATTTGTTTTGTGATGTGTCTACCTAGATTTTTTTGCAGCAGTCACAAAATCTTCTGAAGTTAAAACTGATTTTTATATTGTCTATTATAGGAACTAAAAATCAGCATTAGCTCAAAAAGAGATAGAACAACAGTACACATAGAGAAGGAAAGTAGAACAGTTACCTGAAGAAAAAATTTAAGTACGTAGCCTATCATGTGACATATATAAAAATAAAATTCTGTGGTTTTTTTTTTATAAGTTACACCTGTGTTTTATATATATGGATTTATCAGTAGTTGATTAAATAGGGAAAAATAAATCTCTTCGTTGAGGCTGATAGAAAACTCTCTGAGGCTTCAAGGCTTTATTCAGCCATGCATAGATTTTTAGATGTTCCAAAGATCACCTAAAATGACTGTACTCATTTTATTCATCTCATCAGCAAAGTTCATCTCATCAGCTAGAGAGATACCATCGAAACTCTTAGGCTCCAAAATGTACTTTCCCTGCATAAATATGGTGTGTCGTACTTACAGAGACTGTAAAGCACAGGATTACACAGCAATGCTGTATCTTTTTATGTAAGAAATCTGGAAACTGCTGTTTACCGAAAGGAAAGGGGGTTAGAGGTAGCCCTAGGAAGGACTCGGCTATCTGCCTTTGTATGCAGATCACAAATACAAAGTGCCCACTTGTCACTAGAAGCAGCAGAAAAAGAGATCGGAGTATCAGAAACTTATTTTGAGTCAATGTAGAAACTTTGTAGCAGCCCGAAGTTCATCTTGTTACAGAGCAGAAGAATGTCAGTTTCAAAGCATCTTTGAGCTTTGCATTCAGATGAATGCGTGATTTCAGAAACTGCCTAAACTATCAATCAAAAAAATGCAGGATAATGCACAATAGATGTGTCCAAAAATACTCTTCTCTTTACAGGAGTAAAGTATTAAAGCTGCCTTCTTCCCTTCTCTGCTGCCTCTCTTGCCATCAAACTATGTACATCTTCTGGGAAGGCCACTTCTGGATAGAATCGCCTTTCTCTGGAAGTAATAATATGTTTTGGGAAGTACCTCACCGTGTAATACCTGACTGGTAATGGCAGAAATTCATAAGATTTCTCAGTGGCCATCTCAAAGAACAATGAAAGTAGAAAGTCTCTGCTTTGCTTTCCTTTTCCTAATCCAGAAAGCAAAGATAGAAGTTGCTTACCCGCTGAAATCCATGCTAACCCAGTAAATTGCATTCCTAATGATGAAGTTGTTCTGAGCTTAATTTATGACTTTCTGAGATAGTACGCAGGATTTTTATAAAGGACATTTTCCCTAAGGGTATACAACTTTGAGTATTTAATTTCTGAGTGAGTATTAACTTACTTCTTTTCCTAAGTATTTGGAAGTAATGAAAAATATGGCTTCTTTATAATTCAGTCTAAAATCATCACAAATTAAGTATCAATATTTATGGGAGGGTATACAGTCATTTTACCCTTACGTACACAAAGCAGGAGAGAGAAGTATGTGTATACATAGAGCTATTTTCTAGAACCATAGCATTTAATACATGAGCAGGTATTCTTGCCATTTCCAGAAGTATTCTTTTAGGGCAAGGTAAGCTAGTGACTAAGCAATAGGCAAGGCCATAATATCTAATGAAACGTTGATGTCTGTAAAACAGCATGATTTTGATTCCAGGAGGTTGATCCGAAGGGCTTTTGTAAATTTTCATGTAGGTTCAGTTTTGAATATGGACTCTTTCTCTTTCCCACCCCTACAAACTTGCAAGCCAATCTCTAGTTGGTTTTTGGTTTCATTTACCACATGCTTCTGCTGTTCTTCTACTATTCTCACTAAAGCATTGAAAATTGATCCATTTTAAAGAAAGTCCAGCTTACTCTATAGAGAAAAATCTTTATTTTCCTAAAGAAATTTTTAAAAATCTGTATTTCACATCTGACCAGAGGGTATAACCTGTGTGAGGAGGAAAAGAACTCGCCACTGTAGTCTGTTACACATTTACATGGGAACTAGGCATAGCATACCTAACTTTACCTGGCCCATGAAGTCAGATACAGTAGTCATCATTGTCCCTTCTGGCATGTTGTCTTTAGTATCCCTTCACATAAGTTTTTAAAACAAGGTTAACACAGAAAGTGCTTTCTTTAGTGTTCTCTTTCAGTGCTTTAGATAACCTGTTTCCTGATAAGCTAAAATCAACCATTCCTACAGCTGTCCAGAACTTCCCAGAAACCTTCTGTTCTGTGAGCATCTATGATTTTCTCATTTACAGTACCTTTCCTTGTTACAGTACCTTGGAGTGTAGCTGCCCAAGGTCGGGCCCCTCCATTCATGATCTTCTATCCCTGTGCCTCAGCAGCATTTGGTTGTCTAATACACTAAATTTGGGGAAAATAACTTTTTTTTTGGACAGTCATTACTGTAATAGTTTACCAGTTCTTACATCTCTTCATAGATTGATTCATGGCTGAGTTAAGGATATGAGATAAAAATGCGAAATTGCTTTAAATTTCTTGTGTGCTAAACCAGCATCATGTTCAAAGGATGGTGGTTCTTATTTTTGTTTCAATCTTTTTTATTTTGCTTGGACAGAGACAGTAAGCCAATATTCACGGTTGCTTGGCAATAGTCAGGTTGTGAAATGCACACCCAACCTGTGGGGCATTATGGTTGCTTTGTTCATGCATGTAAATTTGGGGGTTTGAAAACCGAAGAAGTCCACACCCATAGTGTCTTCTTGGAAAGTTTTTTCTAACATTTAATCTTAATGGCATTATTAATTTAATGGTTCCATTTTCAGAGACGTTGAATATCAACAATTTTTAGAAAACTTGAAACAACTGGGTGCTTAGCACTGTTTGAATATTAATTTGAAATGCTAGGAAACTGATGCTGCAAACTGGGGTATATCTCAATACAGCAAGTTCCATCTCTTCTGATTTATTTCAAATCTACAATAAACTTTAGTTACTTTACACCTGAAATACACATTAACAGGAAAAAAAAAGTCTCAGTTTTAGATATATTAGTAGCAAAAACAACCTCTGGCAAAAAGCCTTTAAAGAAAGTAGAACAGAGAATTTTTGATGGATACATTTGATTTGTCTTTTGGCAAGCAAAACCAGATTATTTAAGGATACACTTTTAAAATGGTCTATACTAAAGTTAATGAGGAGATATGCAGCAGTAGTCACCTTATTGTACCAGTTATCGTGCCATAAAGATTTTAGAGAGCTTTTGTCTTTTGCTTACAAAAGCAGCCTGCACTTTGAAAGACCTCAGTTCTGCAAATGCTTACACATAGTTCACAGTTTGTGGAAGTAAGTCTGTAAGATGGCTTTGTAGGTTTTGGACTGTTGTGATTTTCTTGCTAGTATTGAAAAATTCCTTCAGGAATTCAAAGGAGTAGTGCTGTGAAAGGGGTGACTGCCATTGTTTCTGTTCTGTGTATTTATTAAATGTATTACAGTAGTAGTAATTACCTTTCCCTTGATAAAAATACAAAACTTGATGTATTACTGTGTTCATATTTGTTGTTTTAGGAGTCTTTGGATGATTCTCAAGTAGCTGGAGCTTGTGCAGCAGAAGAAGTGATTCGCTATGAGTATCATGTCTTGTACTCCAGCAGCTACCAAGTACCTGTGCTTTATTTTAGGGCATGCATTTTAGGTAAGACCAATCTGCTATTAGACAAAGGGATGCAATAGATGTTTAAAACACAGATTTTGTGTTAAATTGAGGAACAGAGTACTGATCATATGTAATAAAGTAAGAGATGAGGCTGTTCACCAGTAGATTTTGTAATACTCCCAACACAGAGCTTCAGGACCTTGGAGTAGATGATATCATCTCAGCCTGAAGGAGGCTGATCTTTGGCTCCTGGCATCTTGCCTGTGGTTGACTAAAACTGCTGGTCATTTTTCTTGTTCTTTTCATTAAATGAATACAAAAATTTAAAGCTGCACGTTTGAATTTGGCCACAAAATAAGTGGACATAATTACAGTGCTTCAGCAGAACCATGTCTGTTTTTTTGGAGCCTGAATTTGAGCCACAAGGTTTTCTATTTAAATTTGCTACTTAAAAAAAATAATACCAATAAGGTGTTGCCTTTTTCTATCTATTAAAACTGGCTCTTGAAACACTAACTGATCTTCTTTCCTCCCGGGTACGTACATCTTGTTACCCATTACTCAGTTGCTGTAGCTGCTGTGATTTCACTCACCATCCTGTCAGGAAGGAAGGAGGAACACACAGTCTCCCTCCAAGGCCGCTGTTGGTGTCACTTATTTAATCAGCAAACATAGAGTGATCACACTGCAGCACTGGCTGTGCTCTGTTCCTCTCTGCCCGAAGACTGTGTACCTAGGGTGGAGGGATTGAAATCTTCAAGTCATTCATTCAGCCTCCTGCATGGTAGCATCAGCATCTTTTGTGTTTTGAATAACCTCCTAACTTTATCTAGATAAAGATTTCTGAATGTTGCCAGTGATATCTTTTCCTTTTTAATTAAAAAGTAGCTTAAGCTGCTTTGAATGTGTTTGGTAGATTTAATCACTCTCTGCCTTATATTGTTTAATTGTTTCTAATTTTGCAGTGTTAGCGTTTTAAAAGGCACTTTAGATTTAAAATTGAAGAACAAATTCTCATAGACTCCCTGGTGGAAAGATTTTAGTCTGAGGTGCAGTTTCAGGAATGGATAATTTGGGGTAAATTTTCAAACTGGGACATGGGGAATTGGGGACATTGCTCTGCCTTTGCCACCATCAGAACTCATTTGCACACATCCTGCTGCAAATTTATTTCTAGAATTATTACAGGCATTTACAAATGTGCAGTGTTTTGCCTTTAAACTTATTCTGCAGACAGGAAGATAAAGTTTTGCTGTAAGAGACAGATTAACCTATTTGTGGTCCTGAAAAATGTCATCTTCTTGGTTTTAGCTGAATTAATAGTGCACTGTCTCTACAGAAGAGGATGGAGACACTGCAGGTAGAGGAAATAGGACACTATTTCTACTGTACTGTACTTTCATATAATTAGTATTCACCATAAGCAGTTAATCACCAGAGAAGAGCTCCCAGAGACAAAACAAGTTGTTTAGCTTGTCAGCATCAGGGAATTGGAGGTGTTGAAACATGACTCCTTATAGCTGGAAGTGGGTATTACAGAAGCTAGTGGATGATCTAATGCACAATCGTAGTATTATGTGCCAACAGCTCCCCTTGCAGTACAAAACTGTAATTGTTCCTACAAGTATAATTATGTTTTAAAACACTTTTTGGGAACCTTTCACAATGGAAAACAAGGACTTCTTTTGGATAATTGCTGAAGTCACCTGGGTTCTCTTCAGCATTTAACATTCTCTTTTAACATTTAACATTCTCTGACTCTTGAAGAGAGAAGTCTATAAAATGCTGGCAATAAGTACTTTTCCAATAATTTTTCAGCTAGTATTGTCTGATTTTTATTATGGATAACTTACTTTTCAAAATGAAAAATTCTGTCATCCCTGCAAGTTATTTGCCCGACTGTGCTGTGCTGTCTGAAGGTCCCAACGTGGGGTTTTCAGGAACATATGGGTGACAGTCACTCACCATTACTTGAGATATCTCAGCAAAGTTATCTTTTGTCTTGTCCTGAACCTGGTATGAGGAAAACTCCAGGTAATGCCCTGACATTTTTTTCCTTTGAGGTAATAGTCTTCATGTGATAGGCTCCTCACCTTGTTTCTCAGACAACTAGTAATATTCACTGCATTCCTCATCTGAAATAATCAGGGAAGAATCTTTCTCTGAAACCTACATCAGTTTCCCCGTCTAAATTCCTACCATTATTTGTAGATTAAGTAACAAAATCAGTTCCTCACAAGCCTCTTGTGGGCTGTTCATGGTTTCCCTTGAATCCTGTCCATACTGATCCTCATGTTAATTAAAGCTTATTGCAAGAGGTGAAGGTGAGCTATAATCCTTCCAGTGTTTCCACAGCCCTGCCCTGTCTTGCCTTCCCCAGCAGCAGGGCACAGAGTTTGAATTCAAAACTCTGCTTCCTCTCTGGCAGTGTGTTAAGTGGCCATTACACCTCGAGGCCTGCTTAGGAAATAATAATTCTTCTGTTCAACCTGACTAAGTAGTTTTGCTTGTTTTGCAATATTCACTTCCTCACTTTGTATGTTATAACAGCAACTGGTGCCAGCCTGTCCAAATCTGCGCTCCTCCAAATAGACTCTTTAAAAACTTTTTAGAACAACTAAATCCTGCCTTTGTCCCGTCGTGCGTGATTCCAGTTTTTATTGACTGCTTGGTCTCTTGGAGTCCCTCCTAGGAAAAAGGCTTCCAAAAGAGTTGCTGGGAAGATTTTCCTGTCATATTCAGCATGGTGGGCATCTTCAGGAGCTTGTGTCAGTAAGGACATCTGGTTTCCACCCCTCTTTCCTAGTGATGGTCCTCCAACAGCATAGATAGTTCTTTGTGCAGAAGGACAAAAGTTGCATTGTGTTCTTATCCTTGCTGCTGTTTAAATTGTGTGAAATAATTTATTTTCTGGAATTCATCTTTAGACCTTTTTTTTTTGGAGAGAAGTTGGATATGTGAGGTAGTGCAAGGTAAGTGTTTGAAATTTTGATTGCAACAGAACTAAAACATTTTGAGAGACATCCAAGCTTTTTGGTAGTCTCTGGGGATAGATTTACAGGGAATGATCTTTTTTCTGTGCAAGGACAAGTGCTTCACCTGATAATAATGGTTAAGTGTGATGACTTTGTCTGGAAAGATGTTTGGGAACGTTATAGGATTCAAGAAGATATTTTTAGGCCACATACATATACATATATATATATATATATGTAATAAACATTTTTCACAACTTCATGACACTTCCCACATGCCATATACTCCTAAATTCAGACCTACTTAAGTCCCAGTCTGTGTCAAGATCTCAGGGCAGTGGTCCTCAGAGTCTCAGAGAACTAGGTGTCATTTCTCCAAAATCAGTCTTATGCATGACATACTTTTCAGAAATGGGAGTCCTTCTCTCTTTCTCTGGCTTCTGAGATTACCAAATAGGTAATTGAAGAAATGCAGGAACCCCTGCTGGTATCTGATGTCAGCAATTAGCCCCCTTAGAGACAGATGGTATAGACAATTAGCCTTCCCCTTCAATGCTGGCATCAGCCAGATGGGCTGGGCTAGGTCCAGTAAGCTTTCTTTAATCAGCAGAGTATTTTCCCCTTTTCTTAGTCTTTAAGATGTCAGGGAACTTTGGTCTTTACCTGAACTGTCATCATCTGAAGCCATACATTCAAAAACCTCTTGCACCAACAGTGAGGCAGCAGCACTGCAATCACAGGTGGACACAGGCATCATTCAGGACTCACATGTCAAGAAAATAATGGCTTGTCACACACATCCCTTTTTATTTTTCCTACAAAGGTAGAGGAAGAATCATGAGTGCTGGCTAAGCACGGAAAAGAAAGAGCAGGACTAATGGGAGTTAATAAGCACTGCAGCCTAACTCCTCTGGAAAAGAAAGAATGCGATTTTCAAGTTGACCTGCTCAAAATACATCTAGCTCACTGACATAGATAGATCCCTGCCAATAAAAAATGTACTAATCAGTGGTTAGAGAGAGGGAGCTTGTAAGATAATGTAAGTACCTCCAAACCTGAAGGCATGACTTTCTGTATTTGTAACCGTATTGGGCCCGACTGATGCACTTTCCAGGATATAGACTTACTCCCTGAACTCAGAAGCATGTAACCACTATGTCCTTTCTCAGAAAAATAGCTCCTCTTATGACCATGTCCCATATGAACTGGTTTTATCATGTCTTTGGGCATTAAAAAAGTAGAATAATTCATATAATCAGATATTCTCCTAAGCTGTAAGGGTGTTTTGCCTTTTGTGGCAATGGTTTCTTAAGAGTACAAAACCACATTTCTTTGGAAAGTATGCCAGAATGAAGCCTCAAAACAATTTGTGCACAGTTTCACCAAAAGTGTCAAATAACCTTTAATTAGGAATCTAAGAAATTATTAAAAGCCCTCAATAAACATAAAGAAAACAGAATACAGCAGCTTGGGGAGCCTGAAAATTTTCGCTGAAAAAGTATGTGAAATTTGTATGCCTAAAGAAGGTGTCAAGAAGGTGCCTAATGTGTCAAGTCAGCTGGGAGCTGCAACTCATATGCCATCTTAATGCCACACCTTGCTACTGTGATGGGGCACTCAGCCACCTGCTTTTTATCTATTTCTTATTTGTGGTGCAATAAATGACTTAACCCCAAGTGGACCATCAAGAAGCTTTTCTCAGAAAAGTTTGTTATAGTCAGTCTAGACATTTTAAATAATAAAGATCTGAGTTTGTGATAGAAAGGCTGTAGTTGTTCTTGCCTGACTATTAAGGCAGATGAACTGGTGGATTCGAGCCCCACGTCAGTTAATGGCAGAGGCAGAACCCATACTTAGGAGCTCTGGACTCCCATCCTTCATCTCTTTTTTCTCAACAAAAATCTTAATTGGGCACTTCCCAGGCTCTTTGGTCCTTTCTTGCTGGGAAGATGTAAGGTTAATTGTATAAAAGTCTGCACTTCGCAGAGCCTGGTTTAGTACTCGTGAGTACGTGATGTGTCATGTACCCGACTGGTGGCATGACAGGCATGGAGCTTCAGACAAAGGTACGGTAAATCTGGCATGGCCCACAAGCTGCTATTTCCCTTCACTCTCTGCAGTTACCTAATGAGCTGAATTATACAAAATGTACATCTAACCACAAACTTCCACTTCTGTCTGTACACCCGCTCCCAGCTAGACTTGGGATAAGACTTGGGACAAGTTGCAAGCACCTCAGCAGCTGTGCTGTCGTGGGTGGATGATGAGTAAATGTACTGCTGGGGGAATCTGAAGCCTCTGCCTCCCTCTCCTGCCACTTCTCTTGGCTTGGTGCTGCTGTTGCCTTCTTTTTCTGGCTGAACTTTTTGAGTTCAGCTCCATCACAGGAAAGAATGAGACAAGAAGCAGAGAGGCTGCTTGGCTCAGCAGGTGCCACAGTGGCCCCTTGTTGCTAGCAGCAACAATTACAGCCTGCTCTGTCAGCCCAGCTGGATGTTTGAGGTCTCAGTGGGTTGCAAGAATGTGTAACAGGGCTGCTAAACATGTGAATGCTGGCAGCCCTGGAAAACGGGGTCTGAACGTACCCGAAGAATAATAAAGTGTCTTGTGCAAATCTGGGAGCCCACAAATAAAATGTGTTCGGTTATATCATCCTAAGCAGATGACCACACAAACTGAGGAGTTTTAAAATATAAAACACATTACCTGGAGTGGGTCCTTCTATTAGTCGTTTTAAGATCTTAGTGTAGCTGGTTTATTTTATTTTATTTTATTTTATTTTATTTTATTTTATTTTATTTTATTGAGAGAGAAATCTCTTTCAATAGATTTTCAGGTCTTTATCCCACAAAAGAAGATGAGGTAACAGCCCTTCCACTCCCTCTCCTTTTTCAAGGGTCTTGCAGTTCCCAACTATAGCTGAACCTCACATCCATTTTAAGTATCAAGAACTTATTCCTTCCTGCTGCATCTGGTCTCCCATCTTCTAAGCTAGTCAGTTAAATATGAATTTACAGGAACACAATTTGTGGAAGACTGTATGAAAGCTTTCTAATTTTACAAAACACAATTAAAATAATTTAAACCTTAGTTAAATATATTAAAATAGTGCAGAAAATCCAAAATTTAGGGAAACTTAAGTCCAGGCATATTTCAATATATAAGTGCATAATCAGAATGCCCAGATCAATTCTTTGTTCCTATGTGAAATATTGCAATTACTTTATATTAACTATGTAAGTATTTAATGTCTGTGATCTCACCCTGATGTGAAGTGAAACTTTCAGTTTGGATGTACTTGCATTTTTCTGTGAAATTAAAATAAATCTATACTGAAATATGATGGAAGATATACTGCTTCTCATACATGAAGTAGTAAAATTCATGAGATAAAGACAAAACTAAATTTTATCTATAATATAATTAATGCTTCAACAATATTTGATCATTTCTGTAAATGAGATTAATGGATAGACTCAGAGTAATCCATTCCATGTGTATGATCTGAATTTGCTCAAGTGTTACTATAAAAATTAACAGATACAAAGAAAGGTGTACAGAACAAAATCTAGAGTGGCAAATCAAAATTTTCATTAGAATCTGTGTTCTAGATTTTACATTTGGACTTTCTCTGCATTGCCTTTACAGGTTGAACAGAAAACAAAAAATTGCAAGTATGCATGGCACCTTGTATTACCTGCACAAAGATGATCTGAGCATAAATACATCCTTCTAAAGTTAACTTATGTTCTTGTAACAAGTTTCTTAGTAAATGTTAGACCACCCCCAGCACAGGTCTGGTGTCTGCCATCATAAACTCTCTAAGGGCATGATGGTCTAACAAGTGTCATGTTAATGAGGATGGCATAGTATAACTGGTTGATGTGCTCTTAACCCCTCAGACACTTTATTTGCAACATGCTTCTGCTATATGGTGCCTATATAAGTTCAGAACTTGGTGCTTTCTTGTAAATATGTGCAGAAAATAAGAAAACAGAGGCTGTAGGCAGCTGTTTTTAACTTAAATCTAAACATGGCATTCAAATGTTAATTGGGTGAATAAATCTTGTTCATTTTACAGACATGAAAATGTCAGTAGAATAAAACTGTTTATCACAGGATAATGGTTTCTGACACCTAATAAATGCCAACATGAAGCTACTTACTGAAAGTATATAAAAATATTCTATTGCTACTTGCCAAAAAGAAATAATCAGGAAAAATTGACATGCTTATTTTATAAGTGGTTGACACTGATACCTTGGCATAATTATAACATCACAACTAAAAACCTGATGCAACAATGCTAAATAAACGCAGCTCAAGAAAAAATTATGGGCATGTAGATTACCAAAATGCAGTACACTTAGAATTTTGTTCCTTATATTTTTTTTCCATTCTTTCATTATGAATTGCATGTATTTACATGAGATAACTGTTCACAATATTATTTTTGGCTTTAAATTTATCTTATCCAAGCATTGTATTACAAAATTAACCTTCACACCTTGCAACCAGAATGGCAAGTTGTTCCTCTCAGGTGACAGAGAAGAAAGCTGAAAGGGAATTTAAGGTAGTTTTATATGCACCTCCAGTCAGGATTTGAGCAACACTTCTTTGGAGTTCAGAGGGCCAGAAGGGTCTCAGTTATGTTTTGCTGTTATTTTTTCCATCTGCTTCCAGATAATCAGTATTTTCAGATTAACTTTTGCTATTCTGTATTAAAGATATAGCATGCTTAAGAGCTTTGACTGTGGATGGTTGTTTCCCCCCCTCGCAGATGGAAGGCCTTTAACTCTGGATGAAATATGGAAAAGTGTTCATGCATGCTACCAGGCTCGTCTGCTGGAGGCGCCCTGGGACACTATTTCACAGCAGGTGAGAAACCACTGGTCCTTTACAAACTGATGAATGCAATATATGCCTGAATCCTCAATGGCCTTACTCCCCTCCTGGACACAAGTGAAATATAAAAAAGTCGAACTGAGGTTGTCCTGAGCCAGTTATCTGAAACAGTTTTAGTCCTGAATTTTGAAGGATATATACGTGTTCACCATGTAAAACTTAATGTGACAGTATATCTCATTTAAAATACTTTTCCAAAGCCAGCCCTGAAAACTTTGGGCAATTTCTGAGTAACAGTGGATTTTGGGAAATACGAAAGTAGACTGATTTACGTAAGTAAAATATATTAGTGTAACATTTCACAGATTTTTTATTAATCAAATTACCAAAAAAGATTGTGTAATTTTCAACTTTAAAGAGACTTGCAATCCTTAGGACAGAAGGAGGCAAAATTGGTCTCTCAATCAGCTAATAAGTTGTTGCTGAGTAATGTCCTTAAGAATCAGTAGTTAATGAATGCTGTGCTTTACAAGAGGCAGCAAATTAGTAAACTGTGATATCACTACCTTCTTTTAGAGCTATTCAAATCACTTTTATTTAAAGTGTTTTTGAAGTCACCAGATCATTTCAGCAACCGTTCACAGATTTGCGATGATGGCTCTCTTGAAAACAGTCATACTTGTTCAAGGAAGAGCGGGATATGGTTCAGAGCCGAGCTGGTTGCTCTGGTTTCTACCGTCAGCTCCAGGCCTCCAGTGCAAGTTTGGACAAAGAATAGCGACTCTATGGGTGTGAATTTTTTATCATCAGACAAAGGTACTGATGTGTCCTTTCCTCCTCCCCTTTCCTTCATTGACTTTTTGATTTTAGCTGTTTCCAGGTACACAGGTCTCTTACTACAGCATCTGGCACAACTGGGATATAACATCAACTGAGTTCTAAAGGTGTTTCCTTAATTCAACTCACACAGTTTAATTACAGGATGCCTATTTGTAGATGGTACTCAATCACATGAACACAAGCGGCATTCATGTTTTTGCAGCCATGGACTATTGTTTGTATTATAATATTTTGTATTATAATAATTGGTTTTCTGTGTTTGCTGTGCCTGTCTGAATTCCAGTTGTGAGTTTGCAGATTCTCATAATATACTCTTTACATAAAGTACTAATTACCTGACTTGTCTACTGCAGAATGGAGATGAGAAAATTAGTTTTTAATAAAACAATATAATATGGTAGCATATAACTGATTTTCTGCACAAGAAAGTATTGCAGTTCAGATTTTTCAGTAAAGTTTTATGACTTATAGCTGAAGTTTGAGATTTATAGCTAAATCATGAGTGTTTCTGTATAGAGAGGTAGATATTTCAATTAACTTTGCCTCCACTGCATCCACCTTCTTGGATTCCTAGTAGACAGACCGCAGTAACCCTGCAGTCATATGCTAGGTATCCTTTAAGACTGACATCTCAGGTATTTCCCAGCAGAGCTGTTCTGGCTTGTGGATAGTTTATATTCCCACCTGCAAAAATATACAGGAGAATCTGCTACGTGCACTCTGGAGGTGGTGTGCCTTCTCTAAGCTCACGTTATACAGTGGCCTGAAGCCACTTTCAAGATCCTCTGTAGAAAACAGAGTCTCTTTCTATTCGTCTGCAAAGCACTGCAAGAACCTACAGCTCTGTCTAGGTAATAAATCATAATCCGATACTACTGAGAATAAAGAATAAACAATACGTTTGGAATGTGTAAAATCAGAATGATGGAAGCCAAAAGGAAAACCAGGTCACTCTTAGGGAACAGTAAAGTAAAACTGTCCTGTGTCTAGTAACTAGAGATGCGTGTGAGATACATACACACAAAGGCTTGCAGAAACAGTTTTTCTGGGTGGTAAGACACGTGGAGTGCTGAACCTGTTGCCTCTATGACACCTCTCCAGAGGTGGTTCAGGCAATGTGAGTCCAGTGACAAACACAAACCAAGATGTAAATAGTGGGCCCGGTGCTAGGCAAGGAATGGGGCCCTGGTGACGCAGGATGCAGAGAAGGCAGAGTTACTGAATGCCTTCTTTGCCTCAGTCTTTACTGCTAAGGCTGGCCCTCAGGCATCCCAGCCCCCAGAGAAGAGAGGACAAATCAGGAGAAAGGAAGACTTGGCATCGGTTGAGGAGGATTGGGTCAGAGATGACCTAGGCACACTGGATCCCAACAAATCCATGGGTCCCGACAGGATGCACCCGCGAGTGCTGAGGGAGCTGGTGGATGTTCTTGCTGAGCCAGTCTCCATCATCTTTGAAAGGTCGTGGAGGACACGAGAGGTGCCCGAGGACTGGAGGAAAGCAAATGTCACTCCAGTCTTCAAAAAGGGCAAGAAGAAGGACCTGGGAAACTACAGGCCAGTCAGCCCTCACCTCCATCCCTGGAAAGGTGATGGATCAGTTCATCCTGGAGGTCATCTCCAGGCATGTAGAAAACAAGAAGGTTATCAGAAGTAGTCAACATGGATTCACCAAGGGAAGATCATGCCTGACCGACTGGATAGCCTTCTATGATGGCGTGACTGGCCTGGTGGATGAAGTTAAAGCAGTGGATTTTGTCTATCTTGACTTCAGGAAAGCATTTGACACTGTCTCCCACAGCATCCTCACAGGCAAGCTAAGGAAGTGTGGGTTGGATGAGCAGACAGTGAGGTGGACAGAGAACTGGCTCAGCAACACAGCTCAGAGGGTCGTGATCAATGGGGCAGAGTCTGGATGGAGGCCTGTCACTAGGGGTGTTCCCCAGGGGTCTGTGCTGGGTCCTGTCCTGTACAACATATTCATCAGTGACCTGGATGATGGGATCAAGTGTAACCTCAGCAAGTTTGCTGACGATACCAAGCTGGGAGGAGCAGCTGATACACCAGAAGGCTGTGCTGCCATCCAGCGAGACCTGGACAGGCTGGAGAGCTGGGCCCAGGGGAACCTCATGAAACTCAACAAGAGCAGGTGCAAGGTCCTGCACGTGGGGAGGAACAACCCCAGGCACCAGTACAGGCTGTGGGCTGACCTGCTGGAAGGCTGCTCTGTTGAGAAGGACCTGGGAGTGCTGGTGGACAACAAGTTGACCATGAGCCAGCACTGGGCGCTTGTGGCCAAGAAGGCCAGTGGTATCCTGGGCTGCATTAAAAGGAGTGGGACTAGCAGATCGAGAGAGGTTATCCTCCCCCTCTACTCTGCCCTAGTGAGACCACATTTGGAGTGCTGTGTGCAGTTTTGGGCCCCCCAGTTTAAGAAAGACGTGGAACTGCTTGAGCAAGTCCATCGGAGAGCTACCAAGATGCTCAGGGGACTGGAGCGTCTCCCTTATGAGGAAAGGCTGAGAGACTTGGGTTTGTTCAGCCTGGAGAAGAGAAGGCTGAGGGGGCGATTTCATCAATACCTATAAATATCTAAAGGATGGATGTCAGGATGATGGGACTGGGCTCTTTTCAGTGGTGCCCAATGACAGGACAAAGGCAATGGGCACAAGCTGGAGCATAGGAAGTTCCAGCTAAACATGAGAAAAAAAACCCTTCCCTGTGCGGGTGCCAGAGCAGGGGCACAGGCTGCCCAGGGAGGCTGTGGAGTCCCTTCCCTGGAGGCATTCACACCCCGCCTGGACTCCAGGTGGTCTCCAGAAGTCCCTTCCAACCCCTACCACTCTGTGGTTCTGTGAAAATCATTTTGGAGAAATTAGCAGAGTCATCGCAAGAAAACTCTATTGAACATAATATCAAGGTGACTTTCCATTAAATAAGGAGATTACAAACTAAGTTAAATTGTTTATTCTAGAGTAATACATACTCTATGTCAGGCTGACAGCACAGTAGTGGAACTGCTGGCAGGTAGCAGAGGCCAGAAAAATAAAGATCCCCCAGGAATCCCACTAGATAATTTGCAATTACTTTGTTTCCTACCTCAAATTTATATATGCCTTCTTCTTGAAGACCCTGGCTCAACAGCGTTGAATTCCACTGACTTCAGTGAGGTTAGCCTGATTTACATCAGTATTGAACTTCATCCAAAGGCCCCAGCTGCATTCCTGGATTGGAAATGTACTTTCCCACATGGTTGTGAGAGAGAGAGCCTCCGGGAAAGCAGCTTTAGAGGTCTACAGTTTTAATTTTAGATGAAAGCAGAAAGGCACCAGGCAGTGAGGTACGTTTGCTTATGGTCATTTAGTCAAGTGATAAGAAGACAAAAGAATGCATGGTTTGTGGAAGTGTACATCTCTGGAGCTGAATCAGAGTAGAGGAGAGCACCAGTACAATTAGCAGTGTGAACACTGTCGTATTTTCAGTGCCAGCAACCACTGGTGCAACAAACGCTTCCCCTTGTAAACTGAGAGATGCATATGCCTGTCCAGATATAAAACAGCAGTAAAAATGACAGTATTCTCAAAGGAATAATGAAAGATAATAAAATCATACTGTGAGCAGTAGCCTGCAAGCCTCAGATCAAAACAAGAGTTAGGTCTACAAGAAAAAAGAGTATTTTTCCCACTCAGATGATTCAGGGTTCTGAAATGAAACACAGAGTTTTCTCCTCCCTTTCTGCTTTTCTGCTGACCCACTTTATTATATGGGTTAGGCTTTGCCTGCAGGGACACAGATCGTATAATGCAAGTCACTGGGCAAACCCACCAAATCAGGCTTGAACTCTCAGTACACATGAACAGCAGAGAGAAAAGGTTTAGGATTTTGCTCCAAAAGAGATACAAGTTTTAAATTCTACAAGCAGTCCACCACTGGGAAGAAGAATTGAGCTGGTCACTGTCCATACATAAAGTTACTTAACTTTCAACTAGGGCTGATTTTGCACTTTGATTCAATAGTTGGCAGATTATGAAAAGAAAGTCATACTGCCATTTTTAATCCCAGGTCCAGCATCTTACGCTAATCATTTGGGACTTAAATTCCATGTATTCAATGAAATGTGAGTGCCATGCCTGTGCACATTTTTGATACAACTATGTTTTTGGCTTATACTTTCAATGGTAAAATATATCTGAGATCAGGAACTGAGACATTGCCTAAGCTCCAAAGAAATTAGGTTTTTGGCAATTACATTGCCAAAACAGTTTTTATGTAAAATTTGAACATTTTGAGTTACTTCTGACTATTGTGGAATGTCATTTCCATTTTCCAAGAAAGCATCTTCAAATATTTTTACTGACTAGATTATTTTTATTGCAAAAAGCATAAGTCAAATAGTTACCTTCTCATAAATAAACATGATAAGGTCGCATAGTATTTTAAAATGATAATTGATAAATGGTGATGATTTAATTGCACTTCCTCTACTAATAATCTTAAAATGCACAAATGAAGTTCCTATGATTGGCTTTCTTCTGAGTTAAATCTCCCTGGAGTCTTCAGTCATCCCCTTTCTACATCCGGTGATAACTTGCTTTGGCTGTTTTAAATAATACAAATCAATTATAACACACAGCTGTTTAACAAAACTCCTAAATGTTGCTAGAGGTCTCTGTGGGTATTTCCTGATGGCTTATAATGACATCAATTTAGCACACCTGGTAAGATCTGTGTGAGCTGGAAGTAGCTTAATTCTGCAATGACAGGAAAATTAAGGAGTATTTATGGATTACCATTGCATTTCAGAACCGTTGCCAACTGTGATTTTAGCTTCTTTTTACAAAGAGTCAGAAATGGATTTGCAGGCATTGTATGCCTGTCTCCTGAATAGTTTACCTGTAACTTGGTGGGTGCTTTTGAGGATATCCTCTAATAGTTATTTCTTTCTACACATTCAACACCAAAGAATGTCTCTTCATAGTTTTGAGTTAATGCATGCTAGAAATGTACTCTTTACAAGAAGCTCCCTCCCTAGTCTTTGTAGCCTTTCCTGAACTGAAGAGAAATAGAACTTTCGTCAGTTGTCCCTCGACTGGATTCTTCCGTTCAGCTTGACATGGGATGGAATCCCAGCCCTGCACCCCTGTACCGCTGTGCTGGTAACCTTCCGGGCTCCTCAGGCTGCCAGCCCTGGTGTTTTTCCTGACAACATTGCTTTTTAAAAGTACTTACTAAGCCAGTTACATATCAGCCATAAGAGCAAATAAAAGGTCTAGATGTTTGGAAGAGCACAGGGGGAGAAAAAGACAAATATGTCAGACTGAGAAAAACTGCAGATAGGATGAATGTAGAAATAACACTAAGTCTCCTGGAGAGATTTCAGTTAATAGTGGAAAACAAAATCAAGGCACATTCTCCAAAAACTCAGGCAAATGTATCCAGCTAAAAGAAAGTTACAGTAAATGGGAAGAAAAGTCCAGACAAAAGAATCATGAAGTAAGTCATCATGGTAATGGATGGAAGCAAGAAACACACATACTTCTCTCCATGTACTCTGATATTCAGCAGAGAACTCCAGTACAGTTTTTGGTAAATACATTGTGGCATTGTGTAAAACAGCTCAAACATAATGATGCTTTGTGTAACTAAAACAGCAGAGCCACCACATTAGTATCTAGGTATGATACCTGGCATAGTTAAGTTGGCAGCGGTCCAAAAGTGCCATGGTCAAATGCTAAATGAAAGGAAAAAACCACAACAATAGGAAAAAGGTTAAAAAACAAACAACAGGGAGTAGAGAATAGAAATGAAACAAGGAGGGTGAAATCTTCCTGATGATAAAGGTGAACATATTTTGCCACACGGTAGCGCAAGATTTAACAACCGGGAACAAAGATAACTACAGTTTAGTTAATCTGTGAAGGCTACGTTTTACCTTTTATTGTTTTGGAAATCTGTCCCAAGGTGAATGGGAGATGTGAAGCAGCAGAAGGTGACTATATGGTTATAGCAAGAACTTCTGCTTTAGACCATGTGGTATTAGGTCCTTCCTGTAGAATTTGGAAGTACAGAGGCCGTAAGTACCTGAGAATATCAGATTTTTTCCTCTAATTTTTAGAAACCTGCTTTTCAAAACTGTGGCCTGGTAATCATGAAGATTTAAGAGCATAATAACTTCATCAGATACTAGATACACATTTCCATATAAGCTATACATGTTACCACATACAGCAGTAAAGCTGCTTTGAAAGTTTTAGTGTATATCTAATGGCCAAAATATCAAATAATAGTAGAACTATTACAAAATATAAATAAAAAACCCGAACAGAGATGCTCAGCTGTCTTAGTGAACCATGTTTATATTTTTTGAGCTATAAGATAATTGTCTGTGAAAGCTGCTGAGATGACAGTATTCAAGACTGAAGCCCTTTTTTGTTAGAATGGGTGTGTGATAGGCATTGGCAGTGCATTAATTTTTATCCTGGTGTGGCTAGGTGCTTCAAACCTATCTTGGTGTACCTGGATCAAGGACCAAGGCAATAGTGTTGTCTCCACATCCAGTTGAGTCATTGGTTTCTCCAGAGGGTGTGAACTGGTAGTGGATTGGTGATGTATACAGTCACCTGTCAGAAGACAAACTGAGACCTATTTATTTCTCAGGCACCTTCTGAAAGTTGTTTAAAAATGGTAGAATATTTACTGGATTGGAAAATGAGTGAAGGCACTAGTTGGCTTTCATCCTTTCGTTGCCCTGATGGGTGTTTATAAAAGTGTATACAAAGTAGAACAACTTCAACAGGGGAAAGTAAAGCATTCCCACCTCAGAATACCATGTAGGTCAGTGGTAAACTGCTCTCCTAGGAAGTTAAGTGATTTACTCTAAATCAGGATCAAAACTGATCATCTTTTCAAGATGCAGTTGCTGATGCACATGCCCAGTGACAGAAAAGTAGGGTTTTTTTCCTGTGGGGAGAGACAGCACTCTGAGAAATGTGCATTTATAAGGCTATGGTGAAGCTGAGTAATCCATGAGTTTTAGATACAAGCCCTTGAACATATGTGCCCAAGTCCATTTTTGATTCTTTTCTCTTGTGCAAGTCCATCTCTTAGTTTTCTTTTTTTTTCCTGTGTGAAAGCAAACTAGCAGGAGAATTTGAGAACTTTAAAAGCTGATGAATGAATCTGATCACAGTCAGTACCAAAAATCACCAAAATTTTTGTTTTTAACAGTGTGTTGTTGTCATAAAGCCTGACCTTCCCCTGAGAAAACAAAGTCATAAACACAATCAAGTATATGTGCTAAGGCTTAATCAATGCTTAGTGATGATGGAATGTGAAATCAAATGTCCAAGGATAGAAATAGAATTGCATTATTACAGGAGGCTCAACAGTTGAAAAACTGCCCAGTAAAACAAGGATGAAAGCTTGGTGACTTAAAGGTCCTGCAGAAATAGTCTAAAAAACTAATCTGTCAGTCAAGACTCTGACGGATTAAGTTACAGAGCACCTGTGTCCATACATCCCTCCCTCTGCCCCTGTTTTTAACCAAAACTGATTTGGGTGCAATTAATTCTGTTACCAAAGTGTGACTTAGAGGTGTGTGTGCAGGGCACTCCCCCCAGCCGCGGGAGTGGACACATTTCATGTGTGGTACCTTGATTGTGGATTTGCCAACAATGAAGCAGCATTTTGCTTGTTTAGAGCTTTCCTGTCTCTCCAGAAAAAGACATTCAGAGCATTCTCATACCAGCTGTAAATGGGGCAGTTTGTGAGGACAGTGCAAACCTAAGCTTCATGATTATATTAAAGTAGATATTCTCCCAGTCTGAAATTCCGCCAAAACTTCCGAGATTCTTAAGAATGAGCAGTTTCCTGTGGTCACATTGATTGTGTTATTCTGTCACTCCATCTTCTCAGAAAACTTTCTGCACTGCAGAAAACTTAAGCCTAATGGTCTAACTTAGAAATGGTGATCTCTGCAAATAAACCTTTCTTCAAAGTTTATTTCTCCTTTGGTGTGTTCCTGCTGTTTTATAACCCTCAATGAATTCCTGTATATGGCAGAGCATTGTTGTCTACGTGGTGGTCTGTTAAAAAGATCCTCCACAGTGCTTCAAGTCTTAGCTTAAAATCTAAGCTTGTGTAATCCTTAAAATAAAAAGCTGTGGACTGTTGATACCAATCCTAGTCAAGTTAGGACTGAAGGTGATTCTGCTTGTTTCCTTCTGCATTGTTCATGCATCTTCAGGTGCAGACTATGCAACCCTTTTTTGAATCCCCATCTACAATGAAAGTTGCTTCCATTTACTAGTAGCACTTCTACAAAAAGGGATGAGTTTCCAACTCTGTCCCACAAAGTATTGATCTTAAGTTTCAGAATAGTAAGTGACGAGGAATTCTCCCATGTCAGTTTTTTTCTCAACATTTGCTTCTCGATTTCATCTGAATGAGGCGTTTTCTTTCTGTCTTTTGATACTTAGCAGGTAGTTGTAATCTCATCTGTTATATGTCTATTCTGTCATATAAAAGTAGTCAACCAAACCTAAACTACCCAAATAACAGCACAGAACTGCGCTATTTCTATATTAATCCAGAGTCTGCTCTTTTTCAATATGTAGTTAAGAATCTGGAAGATGTATTCTTTATAGTACTTCAATAATCCTGTCCATTACATCACTTAATTTATAGGAGTGTTAACAGAAAAATCAATAAACATTATTTCTAAAATGTCAGGGATGTTAATGGTGTGATTTAAAAAAGAGAAAGATTCAAAACTGAACAGAACACATTGATGTAGTGTTGTAGAGGCACATCTTGCTGAAACTGTGGTAGGGAGGATTTAAATCATTATGGCTCAGTCATCTTGAAAATGTGTGTAGGTAGCTATTCTTAGATATACAAATCTTTCTTGCCATATTGTGGGATTTTGCTAAGTGGGGGAGGCTGTATACAGTGTATCTTAACAGAAGGTTGCTAAGATCGCTCTTAAATAATTTTGAGTCATATCAACAGTTTCTATGGATCCCCTGCTAATATTTTTGGAAAATTATTAATACAACTTCCTGAGGAAAGGGAGTCTTACCAGTACAGATTAGAAAAATCTAAGGATGGGAAAGCTGGGTGGGTATGTATTTCCAACTAACATTTTCTGTGATGTATTGAACTTCTGTGGTTTAAACCAAGCAGTAGTATTGTACAAGCTAGCAGGTAGGCTGTATTTTAAAGCTAAGCATTAATTAATAATGTATAGCTGCCCTACAGTTTAATCGTGCTCTACCCAATAAGACTTTATGGACATAAACCTAGGCTGACTAATTTCATAGGAGGAAAAGACCAAATAGTGGACTAATACTAAATGATGTAGAGTACATATAGAGGTTTAATGGATAATTTACATGTAGAGATAAAAAGCAGTAGGAGGATCCTTGCCAATTTCTGGGGCACAACTCAGGATAGACTTTCAAGTCCTGGTACTTTTGTTACGTGAGTTGATCAATTATTCTGAAATGAAGATTCACTAATATTTTCCACACAGATATGTAATTAATTGAATGAATTACAATGTAATAGTATTCATTCTCTTGATTCTTATCTGCTTCTGTAGAAAACTTGTTTCAGTCTTATACATTGCATTTACAGATAATTTGTCTACCAGTGGCTTTGCTTCCACAGAGCTTCCTAAGCAGAGTTTTTGTGGAAGAAGGTGTAATAGCATGTGTCCTCCCTGGTCTGGCATTTCTCCTTGTAGGCTGAGGCAGGCTGCTTTTCTGTCTTCCCCCTGCCATGACCTCTAACAGTTCACTACTGGAATGAAGCTGGTTACTGAACATTCACCTTTATTGAATGTTTTTGTGAAAAATTCTAAAATACACAACAACATCGATTGCACAATATGAAAGAAGTGGATATCATATATGACATTAAGTTCCAGTTGAGAGGCAACTGGTATGGTCACAGGGTGTTGAAAACTTTATAACAATTTTCCTTTTTGTTTTCTGCAGCAAGGGCTTGTGGTGAAGCCCTTTGGCAGATTTTTTAAAAAAAAAAAAAAGCATTATAAGTTCTGTTTAAATGTAAGTTAGGTATCCATGTTAACATAAAGCAATTTTTGCCTAAGCACCTGTGCTCTCAAGGTGTGAAAGCAGATGGTATCAGCAGCTCAAAAGCATGTAGACAAATTCATGACACCACTTCATCCGTAAATGGATGCAAAATTACTAGGCAGGAATGTGTCCTCCATCATCCTTAATACAGCAGACGTGCTGGAGCAGTAGAAGGGGAGTAAACCACAGAAAGAGGCCAGACTCATGTTCTCCCAAAACAGCTGTTCCAACTGCCACTGTTGGAGAGAGAATGCACTGCTAGATGGACCATTGGTCCAATCCCATCAGGCACTTCTTACATTTTTAAGGCAGTCTGAGGTTGAAAAAAGAAAGTGAACTCATCCAAGGAGATGAATTTACTCCATATAGTGAGACTTGTATATGAAGCTGTATACAATCTTCAAGACTCACCAAACCAGCTGACAGCCTGTGCTGCTTTTGGCTGAGAAAGAGTTAATTCTCTTCATGGTAGCGCCTGTAGTAGTGAGGGACCTTTCCAGCTTCCCATGATCTGCCACCACGGGGGCAGGAGGCCGGGAGGGGCGGGGCCATGGCCAAGACAGCTGACCCCGACTGGCCAATGGGATGCTCACTCCATGCCACGTGACGCCACGACCAGCACAGTAACCGGGGCAGTTGCCGCGCAGGGAGCGGTTGCGGCTCGGGGACTGGCGGTGTCGGGTCGGCGGGCGGGGAGCGGCTGCGTCGGGGGCTGTTGGTTTGGTTGTTCATTTCCCCCCAGCACTGGGTTTTGCGCCTCTTTAATTATGTTCCTTTCCATTGCATCATTGTTGCAGTTGCTGTTGTTATGGTTTTACTTTAATTATTAAACTGTTCTTGTCTCAACCCATGAGCGTGACCCTTCTGATTCTCTCCCCCATCCTGCTGGTGGGGGAGGGAGCGAGCAGCTCTGTGGGGCTCAGTTGCCAGCTGAACCACAACACAGCCCTTGAAGTTGAAAGTCAACTGTGTCTGTTTTTGGCTTCTCTTTTTGTATATTGTATTTCTGACCGCATAGCATCCTGATTCAAGAATAAGGAGAGAGAACACCCCAAATCCTCTGCAGAGTGGGAGCTGTGACTCCTATAGAAATTGTGGGTTCAAGCTTTCATGAGCTGTAACTCTTCTGTGCTCTCAGAAGAGAGCTTGGCATTTCAGTCCTGTGTTGACCGACACTGATGTGGTCAAAGTCTTTCCTAAACTCCGAATGCCAGTTTCTTCAAAGCATTTAGCGTCACTCCTGAGGTGGACATTTTAGCCTTGAAGGAGACAGTTGAAGTGTCCTTTTGGCATTTTCTGTTCCCTACCTTTGTCATGTCAGCTTTTGCTGTTCTGCTAGTTGCTAATCCCTGTTCCTAATCCCTCTGGCTCCACCATGATGCATATAGAGAACCTTAAGTACCGTGGGCAAACTTGTGACAGAACTGGCTTTTAGGCAGTACAAAATCAGGACCCAAGGGAACGGCAGGGAGATGTGCCAGGGGCGGGTTAGGCTGGGCATTAGGAGAAGGTTCTTCCCCCAGAGGGTGGTGGAGCCCTGGAACAGGCTCCCCAGGGAGGCATCACAGCACCAGCCTGGCAATATTCAGGAAGCACTTGGCCAACGCCCTCAGAGACACGGTGTGAATTTGGGGCTGTCCTGTGCAGGGAGAGGAGCTGGGCTCGGTGGATCCTTGTGGGTCCCTCCCAGCTCAGGACATTCTATGATTCTAAGTTTGTAACACTGAGTGTCTCATTAGGAGAATTACCAGGAATATTGACAGTCCTACCGTGTGCAAGTACATTGGATATTCAGTTTCAATAATGATTCAGAGTGTTTGGTCCACCAAATGTTATTTCAAATGACAGGTAATACAAGATGCCGTGACTGGAGGAGGGAAGCACAGACATCTGCTGCTACAGGGAGAGATGAGGAACAAAGTAAGTCTTCCCTTGGCCTGAACTTAAAATGAGGGTTGAGTCACACTTCTATGGACATGTCATTGCCTCCTTATATTTAATAGAGTTAAAATAGTGTTCTTTGCTCTGCTGCAGCAGAAATTTCCTTTCCATTCATTACCTTGTGGTAATTCTGTCTTCTGACTGTATTAGCTACCAGTCATACTACCTTCTTGATAAACTGTGAAGTTTATATGCCATCCTGTTTGCTGGTTTCAATATTTCAGACTCAAAAGTCTTAAGAAATCTCTCTTCCCAATATCTTTTTGTCAGAAATTCCTGGGATTATAAAACCAACTCTTTCCAGACACATTTGTCAAATGCCAGTATGGATTTTTTTCCTTAACTTACCAATTTTTAATCAGGGTAGGAAATCTGTCTCCAATATCGCTTCCATACTTCCACAGCTTGTTGTATCTTTTAGTTTTGCACCTTAGATGAATCTCTTAACTTAAGAACAGATTTTAAATAGTAATTAATTAAGACTATATGCTACATAACTAAAATGGTGACAACTGAATTAATCTTATTTTGGCAAGCATGGAAGAAGAATCATCTGTTTGTTTTCTTAGGAAAATGGCTGAGATGCATTTCTTGACAATATAACTATGGTCCTGCCAATTTTGACTATAAAGTTTTCTTAAAGAATCCTAAATTCAAGTTACATGCCTGTGAGAAGTTTAAGCTTTAAAAACATAGTTTTGTCTGAGCGTCACCTAGTGCTCTGATTTTTCTTGTTCTTAAAATCAATAATTCAAACTTTATATATATAAACATAAAATACAAAAGTATATCAGTATATAAATATCAGCAGTGTTGGCTATTCCTGATTAATGTTGTGTTTGTCCTGCATTACCTTATGCCTTTCAAGGATATAGTGTTAGCTATTCAATAACTTTTAAAAAAGTAATAAAAATATAAATTGTAAAAAAGGCTCACTATCCCCTTAAAAACTGTAAATATTCTAGAATCAGGCAGATAAACTGATTTTGGGGATGAAATATGAAACAGGTCACAGTCATCTAGTTGATATATTTTGTATTCTGCAGTATCAAATATTAATATAAAGAACTAATAAATCTATTATAATATATTTTATCACGTCTATATATTATATATGCATACATATATTAATAGTATTTTATTTTTATAATATAATATGCTTAATTATATATTTGTATATTACATATATGAAATACAAAAATTATTATTTAAAAATAAATAATTTAGCTCTGCACAAAAAGCACAGATGCACATCAGGTCATATGGCAGCCTCCTCTGTTATAATTGTCCTAGTTATAGAAGACACTATATGGAGAATATATTTGTGTTTTGAATACAGCTAAAATAGGAAAGGTCTAAAGATGTGAAGTAAACTAAAGTAAAACTTCTGATATAAACCCATTTTCATCTGCCACCCTTGAAAACACTGTACTTCTGGCAAACTGACTTTGTCTGTGACTTTCTAACTTGCTCTGTGCATTGTACAAGAGAAGTAAAGCTGTCTTCAAAGGTCGTGGATAGAGGTATTGTTCCCGGTTTGGATGCACCCAGATAGTTCTGATAGCTTTAAAAATGGAAAAGCAAGATTGATATTTTTGTGGCATCAAACTAGACATATTCAGCTGTCACATTTGGGGGAAGCCACAGCTGTCAACGTAAGTAGCAATAAGTTAGCAATATAGAAGTGATGCGTGCATGGAGCATGGTGGTCAGAGCTCTGTCCGCAGAAGATGGTTTTATTGCAAGCTGTAGTCAAGAGGCAGCAGTCAGGCTGGGATCAGCCAGGCTTAGTGACATTAGCAGGTTTTTAAGATGACCTTTACAAAAAGAGCAGTTTGTGCCATGAAGTGTTTACTTCTTCAGAACCTTCATTTCCGCCTTTGTGGCCATGATGGATTTGAAACAGCAGGTACAAAGTGGTAGGTGTGGTTCGACTTCCAGAAATTCTGGCTGTGTTAAGCGTCTTCATATGTTTGTGTTTAGGATCTGCCAAAGCAATTCCATTTCCCCCAGAAAAACTTAGCCATTTGATTAATTGCCTTTTCAGCTTGCACTTCATATTTGATGAGAGAAGGATAGGATCTAGCTTAGTTGGCTGTGAGAGGTTAGTAGTAGTAGAAGTATTAATAAAAATTTGTCACTAAAGTTAGTTGGTGTATCTTTTGAAATACAGAGGGAGCAGATATATTAAATCACAGGGGCAATTTCAACTGCTTCTCTACAAAGAACTTGAGCATAAATCAAAATCCCTCTGCAGCCTTCTCCTCCAAAAAGAGGTTCAGTAATGACAGAAATTTGCTTTTTTGGTCTAGTTTGCACTTCTTTGTCTCATCAGGGTCCCTTCAAGTTTTCCCTTGCTCGGTGTCCATTGCAGATTTATTTTGATTGTCTATGAAAATGCAGGAGAGCAGCGGTAGTTGCACTTTCATAGTCATTCTTCAGCATCCATTACAGACAGAAGTAGGTTGTTTCATCTTCAACGGGCTTAGCAGTGGGAGTGCTTCTCTGGGTTTTACAGCAAAGTTATAGAAACTTTCCTCAGTTATATCAGTAGGATGGCTTGGCTTCTGCTTGTAAATGGAAATCAAGGTGACTATAAATATGTCACCTGTCTCAGGTAATAAACGGTATCCTATGCCCACTAGGATAAATGGCTTTTTTGGAGTTGATGACTTTTTTTTAAGCTTTTTTGTGAGCTGATGGCTATTACAGCAAGCACATTTCTTTCAACAGCCATTTTGCCCTCTCTGAATATTTTTTATTAAATGGCTGCATTAATAGAAATGTTGCAACCTGTGTCAGTAGGATGGAGAAGCACTATACAGTTAGTATACTAACAACAGCTTTATTACTATGACCTATACCTTCTACCAGGATGATAAAGTTCCCTATGTACTTACAGTTCCTTAATGTTGCATCTGCAACATAGTGATTCCATAGTAATAGAATTTCTGTTGTAGTAATTCCATTATTAGAGAAGAACCTTCTGTGAGGAGAAGGGGAGTGAGAGAGAAGTCTGAAACATTTTTCTTGTGACAGCTCTTGCTGTCCTGTTGCCTTTGCAAGCACTGTTACTGGTCCTTGTAAACACAATGTACATATACTCATCTGGCTGCCGTGCTCAGGCTTGAAGTCTCCCTAGTCCTTATTAATAAAAATGTTACTCACTTTTTACACCCGAAACTAAGCACATGTGTAATTAAGCATAAATTAATCACTTTAATCTCAAGTTGAACATGGTTTAAGTTCCACATATGCACAGTTACTGTTCTAGTTGTGCAACACACAGTCAATCTGAAGAGCAAGATTTTATTACTTTCTTTCTGAATGGTTAGATTTTATTAACAAGTAGGTTGTTATTGATTTATATAAAAATAAGGAATGGAAAATAAGATAGACTGTGAATTCAAGAACATAAAATACTTACAGTATCATAATCTTATGTGAAGATTTTTACTTAAAAACAGGTATCTGTTTCAGTGTGGTCAAAAATTGGTGAAAAGGGAAGAGCATGCAACTTCTTTATTCATTGCATCACTATTTTCCATTTCCCTAAATGACAGAGATGATGAGGGAACTGTTTTATTAATCCTGCCTTCTTTTTCTGACCTGGTGACTGGGATTGTGAGCACTGCTGGCAAAATCTCTGAAAAGAATTGGTCCTGGATGTGGTGTTTGAGTAGTATCCTGCATGAAAGTTTTGACACCCCTCCATGAATTTATTTTCACAAAGAAACATCATACAAACTGGATTGGGGAAGAGGCAGTTTCAGGCACAAATCCCTTGCACTATCGTAAATGGAGAGACCATAAATGTTATGATGGATGCTCGAAGGCAGTTTAATGTAGCACTGGAGAAAATAGAAGCCATTACTACTGGAAGAGCTCCAGTTATGACAGAGAAAATAAATGGTGCTGTTACAAGAGATGTACTGACAACAAAATACCTGCTGGCTGGGGAAGAGAAGAGCAGAGTACAGATACCTACAGGCAATTACCCATTACTTGAAGTAATGTTTATTTTTAATTTAAATCTGACATGGATAGTATTTCCTATATGCACTGCTTAATAAAATGACATAATCCAATCTGACAGAAGTTTTAGGCTTAATTATACTTGTACTTAGGAACTACCCAATCTTTGCCACTGTTCAGATTCATGTCTTAACATTTCACTGTGGTATAGGCACTGCCCAGGAGAAGGAATGAGTTAGTTTTTTACATCTTAACTCTTGATAACCCTGTGAGGGACAGCCCAGTTTCACTAGTAAATGATCAGAGGACAGGTGAAGGATGGCTGATCAAGCCTTTGCATCCCTGATGGACTCTGTGGGAAGAGGTCTTCTTGCACTACATAGAAAAAGCTGCTGCTTAGCTGAAATGTTTTCCAGTCCCCTGGGAGCCTGTAGCATTCACTTTTTGTTGTTGTTGTTGCCGAGGGCTCAGGCACACTGTCCAACATGAGCTGCAATGAAAGACGTTTAAGCTCACCAGTTTAACCTCACAACCGAGGCAGCTCAGCACCTGTGCAGGGGTGATTTTAGTTGTGCAGCTAACGAACAGTGAGCTGTTTTGCTGCCAGCGCTCAGTCACATTCAGTCTTGTGTAGCATTCCTAAACAAAACTACATTCATATTCAAACTACCCAATGAAACATCTCACATCTTTCTTCTGTTTGTCTCTTGCTTGGTTTTGTATGGGAGGAGTTGAGGTAACAGCTACAGAAATGGGTATGGAACATCCTTACAAATCTTTCTTGAAGTTACCAGGTGAAGAAGTCTTTCTACAGAAAATAAATGAAGCAACGTTTTGGGCTGTCAAATTCAGTGGAGCTAGTTGTAGCCTGTAAAAATTTTATTTCCCATGAAAGTTGGGTTAGACTCAGAGAGATATGCAAATGTATAATGGACTGTATGGTGCTGAACAGACAGTGTTATGAGTCAGCCTCATAGGCAGATATAAGATCATAGAGAGATGCAAGAAAATAATGCTGTTAATGTCAAATAAACTGTGTGTCACTGTATTACTGTCCAAAAGAGTTGTGGGCAACCTGCAAATGGGTTCTTGCTGTACAATGCCAGCAAGTAATTGTGAGAATTGACTTGACACTCCCACACATTACTCCCTAAAATGCATTGCTACACGACCGATTGGAAAAAGATTAATTGTAAACTCAAAGTGGGAAGACTTTTTTATACTGTTTAAAGGTGGGGGGGAGGGGGCGGGTTGCATGAAATCCCAGTAGATCTTTATATTTTTCATGTAACTGCCTCATGGAGCAGGCTGGCTGAAGGCTAGTATTGCTACCCTAATATTTTTCTCAGGATACATTTCGCTGCACATGGAATATCATCATTCCAGCTGATGACTGCAGTAGGTAGTAAATATGCTCATGAGGCTGATGCAGCACAAACGTTCATTCATTCTCACACTTTTGGTTGTGTTTGAGAAGAACTTGGATTCATCATACTGCAGAGGCACGGCCTTCTCTCAGGGCGTGCCGTGCAGCAGAAGTGCAAGTTTCCTGCTTTTCCTGACTTCAGAGCTGACCTGCAGGGACTGCCCCTTGCAGTGACAAGATAAACCACCGTCCGTCTTCAGTTCTGGCCTCATCTGCAGTGACTATCGGCAAGGGCACTAATTAATGGCATTTTGTGTGAAACCATGACAATAACATATACAGCCATTGTACAGTAATGATTTCTAGCTACTGCCAGCCTGGCCCAATCTGAACTGGTGACCTGGCAATGAAAAGGCTCTGTAGCCCATTACCAATTCTGAAATCATTCAGGGCTTTGATAATTCTTGCATTTTTATTGGCAGCTGTCCAGTACTCCCTCCTCAGAGCTGCTGTGTCAGTTATTTAACCTTGAGTATATGTTAAAGCCTCGTGGGGATGCCATTATGTACAGGATTTGGAATTTAGGATTTGGCTGAATCAGATCTGATGCTCTCAGAGTGTTTTCCCTAATGCTCAACAGCTCTTCTTCCCTGCCTCAGCCTTTTCCCTTTTTAGAGGCTCCTGCTTAATGGGTCTTCACTCAGGATTTCTTGTAATCTCTTGTGCTTTTGTGTTTCTCCTATCAGTGTGTGACATATTCCTATCTTTCAGGTTTTGAATAAACATCATGGCATTCCTGCAGTTTCATGCCTTTAGTTTAGGGTAAGAAAGATACAAACAGCAAGCTTATTGAAAAATTCCAACTTTGACACAGATGTTTTGCATGACATCACGCATGCAGACTTTCAGTGCTGAAGGATCTGTGTAATAAGGAACTCCAGTTTCCTGGACTAGAGGTAAATAAATAAGGGACAGTGCTCAGTTTTCAAAAATGCCTTGCTAAATGGAAACCAAAGCAACTCCTCCTGAAGGTGCAGACAGGCAACTTTAGCGCACCTGCCATTCTCAGAGCCTGGCGAAGGAGCAGCATGAATTTAACTAAACCCCATTGTTGTCATTCAAAATTCTGTTGATTATTGTGAGATTTACACCACCCTGACACAGCTATTACTTCTGGAAGTGTATGAAACATCCCTTGATAATTCAAAGAACAAGGACATGAGCTAGGAGGAGGGTTTGACTAAGCAAGACAGAGTGTCTTTGGAGCCTTTGTATCAACCCAGAAGCTGATGGCTGGGTCCTGTAGCAAAAAAACCCTCTCATTTTACATCTGATGGAAGAAAGACCCTTTCCACCTGTTCAAGAAGAGTGGAAGAGAGATTGCAGGGAATTTGGAGTGTGAACAGATTTAACCTGTATCACATGCTTGTAAGTCACAGATTGCTGCCAAAGATGGTGGGACCAAGGCTGTTACCCTTTTGAAAAACTGAGTAGCAATACACTCTGCTTTTTCATAGGGACATCTAACTGTTAGAGTTTGGGAATTTTTTCAGTATCATTCTGTCATGTTGTAAGAAGAGTAAGGACTAAAAGAAGGAAGATATAGAATAGAAAGTTAATAAGCTATTTTAAAAAATCAAGTCCATTTCTCACTCACTGGTGGTTTGCTGAAGCAAGAAGTGCAAGGTGGTTGTGGTTTAGCCCCAGTCAGCAACCAAGCACCACGCACGCAGCCGCTCGCTCACTCCCCCCTCGTGGGATGGGGGAGAGAATCAGAAGAGTAAAAGTGAGGAAATTCATGGGTTGAGGTAAAGACAGTTTAATATGTAAAGCAAAAGCTGCGCGGGGAGGAAAGCAAAACAAGGAATTCATTCACCACTTCCAATGGGCAGGCAGGGGCTCAGCCGTCTCCAGGAAAGCAGGGCTCCATCACGCGTAACGGTGACTTGGGAAGACAAACGCCATCACTCCAAACGTCCCCCCCTTTGTCCTTCTTCCCCAGATTTATATACTGAGCATGACGTCGTATGGTATGGAATATCCCATTGGTCAGTCGGGGTCAGCTGTCCTGGCTGTGTCCCCTCCCAGCTTCTTGTGCACCCGGCAGAGCACGGGGAGATGAGAAAGTCCTTGACCAGTGTAAGCGCTACTTAGCAACAACTAAAACATCTCCACATTATCACCGCTGTTTCCAGCAAAAATCCAAAACATAGCCCCATACTAGCTGCTACAAAGAAATTTAACTCTATCCCAGCTGAATCCAGGACAGTATCCACCCCTTATTCCATACCATTTACATCATGCTCAGGGTCCACACTATCCAGTACAACCTCATTAACCTCCACCCCCCTTCCCATCCTTTGATATAATACACAGATATCATTTAGTCCATGGCTTTGGGCTCCATCTGTTCTTGTGGTCACGCAGGACAGGAGAGGTGGTGTGTTGCGTGTAGTTACTGGGCACCAAAGCCAGCTCAGGTCGGGTCACTGCTGCACTTGCACTGCTTCTTGAAAGGCTTGTCCTCCACTGGTTTGGGTGGTTCCTGCTGTAGCAATTCCTATAACATGCAACTCAAATCACAGGTTACAATAATTTGAAGATAGAACCATTACAATCTCCACCTCTTGCCCCTTTGGGCCAGCTTATAGGTTTTAACATTGCAATGAACTCCTGCCCTTGCTCCCAGCCTGGCTAGCAACAAGGGGTTTCTGCTATAGTAATTTCCATAACATGTAACTCAAATCCCAGGTTAGAACAATTTAAACGTATTTCCATTACAATCTCCACCCCTGGTCTGTTTGGACTAGAACATCAGGTTTAACGTTGTAATGAACTTCTCCCCTTGCCCCTGCTCTGGTTTGGACTTATCCACAGACTGTAGTCCCTTAGGATTGTACATGCTCCAAGTGGAGCTTTACCCAGGTGCCACCGTCTCTCCAGGGGCACACCTGCTGCAGCATAGACTTATCCAGAGCCACAGTCACTTTGAGGTGCACCTGTTCCAGCGTGGCCTTCTGCAAGGGGCCACAATGCCTTCAGAGATATACCTGCTCCAACGTGGCGTTACCCACCGCTGCAGTCTCTCCAGAAGTAAGCCTGCTCCATTGTGGGCTTATCCATGGCCATGTATTTTGAGGTGCTCTGGCATGACCTCATGCAGAGCCACGGATGCTTAAAGGTGTACCTGCTGCAGCATGGACTTACTTATCTACAGCCACAGACACTTTGAGGTGTACCTTCTCCAAGATGGATATGTCCCTGGGCCACAATTGCCTCGGAGGTATACCTGCTGTGGCACAGACATAACCAAGGCCACAGATGCTTCAAGATATACCTGCTCTGGCGTGGGCTTATACACAGCCACAGGTGCTTTGGGGTGTCCTGCTCCCACATGGACGCATCCACAGCTCACAGTTCCTTTGACTCGAGTTCACGCTGGAGTTCCAGCCTGTCCAGTGCAGCAGCACAGAAACAGCAGCTGGGCCCTGGCCATCTGCCAGCCCAGGCGCATCGCCATGGCTGTTATCAGAATGTTCCCAGGCACGGCAGGGTAAGGTGATAAGCAGTACAGCAAGCAGTAAAAGCAAAAAGTACCACTAATGAGCATTAGACTTTAAGGCAGACAGTGTAAGTATATACAGTAAGACATGCAAGTCCCATAGCAAGCACAGAAGCCTGCCGATTAATAGCTAAATAGCAGTAAAATCTATAAATTCCATTTGCACATTCCAATCAAATCTGTTGTTATCTCAAACCCGTCGTGCCCCACATTGGGCGCCAGAAGGACTGTCATGGTTTAGCCCCAGTCAGCAACCAAGCACCACGCACGCAGCCGCTCGCTCACTCCCCCCTCGTGGGATGGGGGAGAGAATCGGAAGAGTAAAAGTGAGGAAATTCATGGGTTGAGATAAAGACAGTTTAACAGGTAAAGCAAAAGCTGCGCGGGGAGGAAAGCAAAACAAGGAATTCATTCACCACTTCCCATGGGCAGGCGGGTGCTCAGCCATCTCCAGGAAAGCAGGGCTCCATCACGCGTAACGGGGACTTGGGAAGACAAACGCCATCACTCCAAACGTCCCCCCCTTTGTCCTTCTTCCCCAGATTTATATACTGAGCATGACGTCGTATGGTATGGAATATCCCATTGGTCAGTCGGGGTCAGCTGTCCTGGCTGTGTCCCCTCCCAGCTTCTTGTGCACCCGGCAGAGCACGGGGAGATGAGAAAGTCCTTGACCAGTGTAAGCGCTACTTAGCAACAACTAAAACATCTCCACATTATCACCGCTGTTTCCAGCAAAAATCCAAAACATAGTCCCATACTAGCTGCTACAAAGAAATTTAACTCTATCCCAGCTGAATCCAGGAAAAGGAATTATTTGGAGACCCAGGCTGATTTAAGCTAGCAGGTAATTAGAAAGGATTTTTACTTCAAAGTACTACTTTTTCTCAATGGAAACCAGCATCATTTCACTTTCAGCAACAGCAGATGGTAGCATTCTTGCACAAGTTATCTGTTTGCCCTGCAATGTAACCCAAAGCTTTCTGAACATTATTTTTCATATGTTCTGAAGCTTCTGTAAGTTTTTTGACATTGTCTCAGACACAAAATGATTGATCCTCATGAGTACATTTCAGCAGAAGAACCAAGCGTGCTTCAGCTATAAGAGACCCTGTTTAATATTTAATAATATAGAACATGTCCTGTTTGTTCAACATGTCAGGCCAGGATTTGTTTCTGGGCAAGGGTTGGAGGAGGAGTTTTTACTGTGTAGCAGGAAGACTCTGTGAGCATCTTCTCTTCAGTGCAGGCAGTTTACAGCACGCTAAGATAAAAGACCATCACAAACTAGGGGAGTCTGGCTACAACTGTATCAGCTTGGAGAAGGAAAATCTGTGTTGGAGCATAAATTTAGTGTTCTTTGCCATCAAGAAAAAGAGCCACCACAAGAAGCATATCTCAGGAGAATGGTCTTTATGCAGGATAAAAACCCTATCATGTTAATCCTCATAGTTGGTCTCCGCCGTGGCTCTGGTGAGTTGCACAGCACAGTGGACTAGGCTGAATGGGGAACTCTGTGCAGACGTGGTGATGCTGCTGTTTTCTCCATCATGGTCCATGCCAGCTTCTCCCCACCTGGCTGCCTTGCATTGTGTGCTTCTCAGCTCTGGCAGAGTCCTGGGCTTAGCGACATCTAAGCACAGTCTGTGCTCGGCTGTAAACAGGCTATCATGGTGTTTCATATTTGACACCTTTCCTGTCTGTAATCCCTGTCCAGCCATTCCCTGCTCTGCTGTTATGCCCCTATTGCGCATGGGGATGAGGCAGGATTTGTTTATTTTGGTGCAGAAGCAGTAGCGGTGACCTCAGCAGCATTAAAGGAAAATCACTTCCCTAGGGCATGGTGTGTGGACAGTCAGATATGCTGATCTTGTGGTATCACCCATGAAAGAGCTGATGAGATCACTGTTATGGCTTTGCATTGAGTGCAAGCTTGATTATGTCAGAACACGTATTCTGTTCAAGTGCCAGCTGGAGATGAAAGTGAAAACTTTATGGAACATTGCATTGAGTTTTTGGCAGCACCGTGTGCAGTGTGAAGGTGTAGAGGAACAGACAGTGTCTTATCATGTTGTAGGGAGTGTGTCTGACTGCAGACTTAACTGTCACTGAACTATTTTGGTTTTTTTTCCTCTGGACAGTTTTCTCTGGTCTTCTTGAAGAACAACAGTTTTATGAAATTTTTTTCTGTAGAATAGCCTAAAATGAGGATGTGCCACCTAGTGGAAGTTAAAGCTACCTTGCAGGCTTTTTCTTCCTTCTTCCTCACCCTCACAGGCTCCAGATTAAACTGTGCTTGCTTCCTAGCACCAGTTTCACAAGATACGAGGATAGGCGGTCAAGGTTCTTAACGAGCTTTTCCATGGAGGGGATTTGTTTTATGTATTATGTTTGATCAGATACCTGTTTACACAGCAGCTTTGCTTACTTGCATTCAGGTAACGCTGGTACAGTAACTTGAGTTACTTTTGAAAACCATTACATTTTAACTGAAATGGTGGCATAGCCTGGTTGGTGATCTTATTTACTTTTCAGGATAGGAGAATATGGTCTCAGATATTAATTTGTCAATGACTGTCAGTGAAGAGCAATGTGGGCTAGATTCTGCAATCAGAAAAGTTGCATCAAGGATTAATTGACCCCTGCTTTTTCTTTTGAAATGCAAATGGTGTCTTTTCTGTTTTCTTCTTGCATAATAAAATAACTACTCCTTCTTAGGAGCACCCCTTACTTGGGCAGCCATTTTTTGTTATGCACCCCTGCCGGACTAATGAATTCATGTCTTCTGTACTGACTGGATCATGGAAACAACAGAACAGGTGAGAAACTGTGCCTTGCAAGGCTTTGTGCAATGCAGATAAAGTAAATCAGCCGGGAAGTGGAAATGGTCAAAACAACTTCATTGGTCCAGATAGAATAAGATTCTGGATTGCCACCTAAGGGCTGAAAGTTAAAATACATTTGATATAGATAAAGTGAAAGAATAGCCCCATCTGAAGTTATTTTATGACTGCCAAGTGTGTCTGCAATTCAGAAAAGGTTGGGATAATATGTTTATGGTGCTTTTTTGTTGTGTTTTTTTTTTCTTTTTCCCAGACACACAAATTACATTATATTGTGGCTCAGTACTGTAGGGCCAGTTGTGGGTTTAAATCTGCCCCTGAGTTATGCAAAACTGGCACCTGAGCAGAATACAAATGCTGATTCAGTTGAAAGGTAAGAGGAAATGAAATCACCTTTTTTCTCTCTCATCCTTGTATGAAATTAAAAAGATTAGGTAGATAACTGGCAAAAACATTTTCTTCTCCTTTGGTGCTCCCAGTTCAGTTCATTTAGGACCCACCTATCAATATTTTGCTTACATGTCTGCCTTGTTGCCTTACTTACTTTGCAATGAAAATTTGTGCTGAGAGAGATGTGCTTGGTACATTGTTGGCACCCTTCATGACTCTCAGAAGGTCCCCGATACCCTGGGGTCTTTCTCAGGTGTGTAAAAGCATTTTATGGTGGTTCCTCTGGCACATGGTTGGTGGTATGATGTAACATAACTCTGCTATGATGATTTTAATTTCATCTCTTCTCTTCTTCCTGTATGATGTCTCCACTTCAGACCTCTAAGCTGAAGGACAGATGATGGTTAGCTGTAGTAATGTTACTGCAGACTTTCCTAGGGATAAAATCAAACAAAGGAATCCTTCCCAACTGCTAAGCAACACAATGTGGAAAGATGACTATTTGTGGTTCTTCTTCTGGCAAGGACTTGCCTGGTTACAGTGGAACACCTAAGAGTTGGCTGCAGTTGCGACAGCAACTCCCAAGCACCACCAAGACCTGAACTCCATTGTGATTGCATTGACCGCTTAAAGTCACTCATTTCCTACCTCTGTTTTAGCGTGGCTATGGCCTTAGTAACACTGCACACAAATACATAAGCCTATGGGTCCCTGATACAGAGTTGAGATGCTGGGTTTGGATCCACTAAATTTGTTTACTGAAAATCATGTCCCTAGAAAATCTGCACCATCTGTGAGGATATGTATGGCAAAATACTTGTAGGATGTGGTTTAAGCGTGTGGCAATCAGTGTCTGGGCTGAGACTACTTCACCTAGGGACCACCTCCACCACAGCCTGATGCATGGACCATCCTCATGTGTGACACCAAACACAGAATATCCTAATCGAGGAAACTGAGACTACCCAATCCTGTCCTTGAGTGAGTTGCGAAATTTTCACGAATATGTGAAAATTTCAGCCCTCATCTAGGTGAGCAAATTGCTCCGATGCTGGGATAATGGGGCCAGTAGCCTGGAATAACAGGGGAAAGAAGCCATACAACTGGGATCCCTTTTTGGGGAAGGGGGCGTTGATAAAGCAATTGGGAAAGGGGCACAAGCCCTCAGCATCTGGAGGTGACTCCTGTCCAGAGTGAAGGAAAGGTATCCCTTCAAAGATGATGTTACATATCGCCTAGGAATATGGACAACCATGGAGAAAGGCATCCAGTACCTGAGGGAATTAGCTGTGCTTGAGGTGATTGATGGTGACCTGGACAATCAAGGGTCATCCAAAGATCCAGATGAAGCCGAGTGCCCACGACCCACGTGGCGGAAGTTTGTATGGAGCGCACCATCCTCGTATGCAAACTCATGGCAGTGATGTCCTGGAGAGATGACGAAGCACCAACAATGGTGGAGGTGATCGATAGACTCTGGGATTACGAAGCAAACATCTCTTCCTTCCTAGTCTCTGCTGTGGAGAAACTGTCCCAAGAGGTCCAGCAACTCAAAGAAGAAATGTCCTGCTCCCCACCTCTACAGGGTAGTGTCTCAGCTGTTAGGAATAAGGGTCTTGTTGCTCAAAGGAGAGGATACACACCACAGGCCACCCTATGGTTCTACCTGTGTGACCATGGAGAGGACATGATGAGGTGGGATGGCAAGTCTACCTCGACCCTAGAGGCATGGGTATGTGAGCGGGACCACGGCCAAGACAGCTGACCCTGACTGGCCAATGGGATGCTCACTCCATGCCATGTGACACCATGACCAGCACAGTAACCGGGGCAGTTGCCGCGCAGGGAGCAGTTGTGGCTCGGGGACTGGCAGTGTCGGGTCAGTGGGTGGTGAGTGGCTGCATCGGGGCCTGTTGGTTTGGTTGTTCATTTCCCCCCAGCACTGGGTTTTGCGCCTCTTTCATTCTTTCCATTGCATCATTGTTGCAGTTGCTATTGTTATCATTTTACTTTAATTATTAAACTGTTCTTGTCTCAACCCATGAGTGTGACCCTTCTGATTCTCTCCCCCATCCTGCTGGTGGGGGAGGGAGCAAGCAGCTCTGTGGGGCTCAGTTGCCGGCTGAACCACAATACTCAGCAATATGTCACTTTCATCCAGAGTCCAATTTCCATCAGAGCTGGAAATGTGAAATGCCTCGGGTTTCCGATTCTGAGTTTTCAGATATTTTGATTGGTTGTGCGGGTGCCAGAGCAGGGGCACAGGCTGCCCAGGGAGGCTGTGGGGTCCCTTCCCTGGAGACATTCACACCCCGCCTGCACGCAGTCCTGTGCCCCCTGCTCTAGGTGTGCCTGCTCAAGCAGGGGGGTTGGACGGGGTGAGCTCCAGAGGTCCCTTCCAACCCCTGCCATTCTGTGATTCTGTGATTTTATACTTACATCATATGTTATTGGTGGATTGAAATACAGTGCAGGCTTTAAAATTCAGTTGGTGCAGAATTCTTTTGCCAGCCAGTTGGAATTAATAATGGAAGAATGTAATTTATCTCATTCTGGATCATAACAACCTGAAAAGCCATTTTTCCATGTAAGATTAAAAAAATACAGCTTTCTGTTCATGTACCATGACAGTAGCTGCATTGTCTTTTTTAACACTTTTGGTAACATACTTGATAATTGCATCCATAGCCTATTTTCAGATTTAAGGGAGACTTACACAGGAGGGGAAAAAAAAAAAAAAAAAAGCCCAGATACAACAGTTTTAAGAGCTGTTAAATGTTCATCCCTGCTCTGTGACCTCCATTTGTGATTTACTGGAACAGAAGAGTGAAAGCAATGGACCCTCCTCAGCTGCCCTGCATTGCTGAGCAGCTCTGTCAGCTTCTCCTGCCACCATCCACCATGTTGGCACAGTCACACTGTGCTGGGCGGCCCTGGGGACCTTTATTCTCAGTGTAACTTAGAACTGGCGTCAGGTAGTTTTATTTAAACCAAGGTCTGAATTAGCTCCTGATGACCTTAGGATCAAGGAAGTGGAAAGGACTGATGGAGTTGTTCCCTGTAAACCGTCAGCACAGAATGCTGCATCAGCGTAGCTGAGGATCAGTTATGCTCATTTTCCCAAAGCATCACAGATGTTACCTGGTAGTGCACTGACAGCTGAATATACAGAAGAAATTCCACTTTTAAACAACAGAAATAATAAAATGCAATCCTGAATACAGAGTGTCTTTGGAATAACCTCTAGCTGAAATGCTGGTTTTAGTCTTCTCTTACACTGGACAAGAACTGTTCCTTGGTAAAGGAGAAGAAAAGAGCCTGGAACAATTTTGATTATTATTTTCAGTACTAGTTCTTAGACCTTGAGAAGATTCAGCCGCTAAGATGCTGCTGTGCAAAATTTAGAAGCATAGTTTCGCAGGCATTTCTTGGAGACCAGCTCTTCCTGTTTCTGTCTTGGACGCAGAAAGTGCGGTACAACAGTATTACTCATAATAGGATTTGGCCAGTTGGGTTTCTTTGCTATAGGCAAAACTTCTTATTGCAAGTCTGTGAAGTGTCATTGATCTACTCAATGGCAGCATCGCTTCCATGTGACGCTGTACATGGGATAGTGTAACTTACAGATTGTAATTACAGACGAAGGAAGACAAATACGAAATAAGTCTGGGAGAATATACTCCAGTCACTTTCTCCACTACATCAGCTTTCAATTGCACCACAATCTTCTCTTCTTTTTTGTTTGTAAGAATTAAAAGAAAAGTGGAATTTGTATGTAAATAAGAAATAAATATTTTTCTGTTCCATGGAGGAATTGTCTCTGCCCATTACATTCCAGCTTAATTTATCATTTGTAAACAAAACTGACTATTATTTGGACAGGGCATTGCATATTGTACTAGACTTAAGATTTCTTCTGTCAGAAACAACCCTAGGCACTTGTGTAATGGATGGCTGTGCACAGTGGGGTACTGCTCTGTCAGTGTCCTGACAGTCACACTCTTAACTCCTAGATATCTTCTCCTAGCAATCACTCTACCTCCTAGATACCTTGTAACCATATATTCACTTGGCCAGACACTCAAGTTGTTCCCAGTGTCTGAAGCTGTCTCTGTCTTGCTTCCTTCCTGCTGATAATGCCCCTCCAAAATCTTCTTCAGTGCCTTGACCCTGTTCCTACAGATACTGAGACATGATGGTAGTAACGGGGAGCATGAAATGGATAAGCAAACTGACAGTTCCCCTGCGCGGCTACAATTCTTAACTGTTAAACACCATAAACAACGAAGCAACAGAGCAGTGTCATCATCAGTGTCAGCGTTTCCCTGAAATTGGGCCAGAATAACTACTGGACAAAAAACTCATCTCGGTTAGTACAAATACACTAAGCTTAAATTGAGAGACAAATACAGGATAACATAAATGTTTGGGATCAAGGAGAGATATACTCCTGTTTAGATATCTACTTTCTAATGGCTTAAGTGGGAGGTAGACATCTAATTTCCCATTTACATCTGTGCCTTAATGACTTTGCAGGATACTTTATACAGAATGTTTATGTACAAAAAGCCTATTTTATTACAAAATCAAGTTAATTGCAGCATTATTTTGTACTTTTATTTAGCAAATATATTGAAGATCCTTAGATCTGAACTTGGGTTACATACATGATCTGAAATCTTGCAGCCTACCAAAAAGAAAATTTCCAGTTCCAAACAGTTTTGTAAATTTGCTCATTCGTTCAACCTTGCTAATCTGGGAAGACATATTGAGGACCATTGCTGCTGGGGACTTCTTTTAAGAGAACTGACTCATACCTGCCCTTGGTTGAAAGAATCAGCAAGAAGAATGAATATTATGTCTTCAACTAAGCCAAAAATATGCTTGTCTTTGGAATGCAATTGCTACCTACATAATCCCTCATTTGTGCCAGCATGATCAGGTTAGAATTTAACCCCCCATCTGGTCTGCCAGACGGTTTGTAATTGGTTGGTTTTGGATACTAAAAGAAACATTCCTCTGGTGAAATTGCATGCTTGTTTTCACAACAGAAAATGCTGAACTGGTTAATTAGAGCTGAATGTAGTGAGGTAATCAATATCAATTGTTGTTGCAACTCCCTGAATTTCAGCAAAACTTTTTCAATAACTTTTTTTTTTTTTTGCCATTTGCTATGACTATGGTTTAATGAATTTTTTTGGACATCTATATTTATATTGCATAGCGTTTCCATTCCAGCACAAAGGAGAAACAATTGTTCTTTCTGCTGAACTGTGAAGTTACAACTATTTCCTCCAAAATACTCTTTTCTAGAGAACAGCATATGTATGAATACCTGTGCATATTTTTAGTACCATGTAGGCTTTTAAAAGTGTTTCAGAGAGCTTAGAACATTTCTTAGCAATAAGTTCTTACTATCTAGAATAAAAAAAAAAGTGTATATGAACTGTAGCTGCTAAACTGCTGCACCAAGAAGCTGCAACTTTAATTCCTAAATTTTAAAAGCCAGGCTGATACAGAGGCATGCTAGGACAGTAGCCCTGAAGAGAGTAAGCGTGTATTGAGTGCTTGGGAAGAATTGGGAAGGTGTCACACCTGTTATCTTTATGTCCTAGATTTCATTAGAGTTTAAAAAATGCTGCACCACAAGCAAGCTTTCACTTCACCACTTCAGAGCTTGTTGTAACTGTCACCAACTGAAGGTGAATTTCAACTTAAGGCAAGAGAGGAGTTTACTGCTGTGTTTGAAAACGGAATGGTTTTACAGAGCCCTGCCTTGAACACCTTTTTCCTCAAGCCTGTTGGAAAACAGCATATTTTCCTGTGGTGTTATTTTTCAGTAATGTTGTTAGTACAGCACACTGGAAGAGGTAGCCCTGTCTAAAGAGATTAGGCTGTGTGCTTTGTGCACTGCTGGGTTCAGCAGCCGTGCACTATTAGCCTCAGCAGCAGAGGCCAGATGGAGTGAGATGCTATTTGGGTGCTTCCTTTCCCAGTCTTTGTTGCTGCCCAGGATTAGGCTATAGACAGAGAAGAATCTCAGTAAGTAGATTTTCACCAGCAGTCATCTGCATCACCAGGAACAACCCCCGATGTCTCTTTTGGAATACATCACCTTAAAATGCAGAAGCCGGTCTTAAGGATTTTTGTTTCCGCTGAGCAAGCGTTGCAGTTGGTTCCACTCCACTTCCAGGGGCAGGGAGAGCCCACATCAGGGGAGAACACAGGCTGAGCATAGGTAGAAAAAGATTTGGCAAACTGAGGAAATGAGCTAATCCTTCTTTCCTTTGCACTTGATCCAAACCAAAATCCTGAACTGAATTTTGGTGGATTCCAGCCAGGCCTCACTCCGCCAAGTATTGATTGCTTCTCCAGGGTTGGTAAAGGTCATTCTCCTGCACCCAGCAGTCAGGTATTGTTCGCGTCGTATGATTAGCCAAGTCTTTTAATATTTACTTGTGCTTTGCTGATGAATTAGAAACATGGACTGTTGCAACTATTGCAGAAGTTCACCTCTCCTCTGATCTCTCTGGGTTCCCTTCCGTTACAGAGGATTTGTGTTGTATAACACATAGTTTTGATGCTTCTTTATTAGACTTCAAACCCATCATCACCTGGTGATGAGATTTGGCTTGGCTCATCTTCCTTGGACTTCTTTCTACAGTGTACAGCTCTCACAAGTTATTCCTGACGGAATCCACAGACACATTTGCTAGAAGAATCCTGGTGCCTAAGTGTTGACTAGATGTTACTTGCTAAACATGCTTGTAAAATAAATAATAAGACGCAGCTCAAATGTGCAACTAGCTTTAATACTATCATGCTTTTCTTGTCCTCCTTCCTGTTCTGTGTGTGCTCCTACTCCTGGTGACTTTTATTATCCCTTCACCTTAATAGCAGTCTCACTTCTGCTACACTGCAAGAAGTTTAAAAAAACAAACCAAAACAAGCCCCTAACTGAGCCAAACCTTTAAAAGGTACACATGCTCGGTGGAGTAATAAGCACCAGTGTTTATTTTCTTTTCCATGTTTTTGATCTAATAAGATTTCAGGCAAATTTACTCCATAAGCTCTTGTGCTTATATGTAGCATCTAGCCACCATTTAGGTACACAAAGGTGACAAGGCAATAAGTGTCCCGTTTTCCTAACAGGAACTCGCTGAATCAGTTTAAAGCTAAATTTCCCATTTTGAAGATTTCTTTTGTTAAAGACTACATAAACAACTTTCTGCTTTAGACCTTTCACGTTTCAGCTTTTCCCCTCATTGTACCGACAGCAACATCTAGTGGCAAGACTACCTCATGACAACGCCCTACTTCTGGAAACTGGTCTAGCTCCATTTACCTCTGGGTAAATCTTCATCTTCTCTACTGCCAGATTGACTTTAGAATTTAAAAATAATTCGAACTGTGAGGACTTCGATAGTCCTTCGCTGGCTGCAGTAAAATCCTTTTTTTCAAAGAAGTATCGCTGGCAGCGTCACTAGTAATCCTTGCTATGCAAGAAAAGCAAATCAAAACAACAAAACCAAAGCTGCCGATTTCCTTAGCTGAAGTAACGCATCTCCTGTAGAATTTGAGCTGGAATCCTAAAACCAGCAGTTGTGTAGGATAACATTTGCATACATGAGAGCATGATTTCTTGATTAAATGAGCTGACTGGGATCTGTCTCTTCCACCAGGAGCTGCTGTCAGATCTGCAAGTTGTGAGTCATAGCTCAGTGTTCAGGTTTGCTCATCCAGTAGCTTCCAGTCTTACAGTAATCAGGGATCACCTGAAAAAAATTGGTGGTGATGTTCTAGCTGTTTTCCATGTAACTGTGTACCTGGTTTCTCTCACATGTCTACCTGCAGTTGGTTTGATGCATATTATTAGTAAATAGAGCTGTACCGACGGCAGCAAACGCTTTCAAACCTGGCTGGCTGCTCACATTGTTCTGCCCCTCCTAGATGAAGGCTGGATTTCGGAGACTTTGTAGTAGAATATGTATGCATCTCTACTATGTGCCACCTCTGATTACGCATATGTGTTCCAGATTTCACAGAAGCATTAGATGGAGCCCACAGCAGACGTGGTAAGGACGTATCTGGGATTTCCGGGCATACAATAGCACGGCTGGTTACTGTGCGTAAACAGTAGCTTTGATTTAGTGAAGCTGTAAGAAATACTGGGCAGATGTAGAAGATCCTCAAAATCCATCCGCATAACATTTTGGGTGAAAAGAGAACACAACCAGAACACGCGTATGGTTGCACGAAAGAAAAAATTTACAAGCAGTTAACCCTCCACTATCCAAGAAGACAGGAGGGCTAGGAAACCAGAATGTGCAGTAAAAAATATGGCGATGTTGGGTACCCTGGGGAGCCGTGGGGACGGCTGACGGCGTGGTCCTCCAGACCTCTTCCCTTACGCTCCGACGTGCTCGTTGGCTGAAGCGTGCTACAGGCACCGTGCATTTACACTATGTCCAAGGTTAGTCAAGGAGTTAAGGCCTCGCTCTGAAAACCTCAAACAGTATTTAAGTCAGGTTCCAACAGAGGGAGTCTTAACTCTGGAATCACAGAGAGCTGCTTGTCCAAAGCTGCCCCTTAAAGCTGGGCATGGGCTGCAGCAAAAGCCATTTTTGTTACGACTGGGGCTGCTGCATTTACAAGGATAAGGGAGACCTAAGTTCAACATCGGTTCTGCACCTGAACAAGGATTTGAGTCCAAATCTCACAAATTCCCAGATGACCAAGCTACAGAATACCCAGTAGTAGAGGTTCTCAATCTGTTCTCGAATTTTACTCCATTTTCATATAAGTTAATGAATACTAAGTGAAGCAGAGCCTTTTGGATGAACACACAGATGAATTGTGATTATAATGAGGGAATTGTTTACCCCCTAACTTCAGCCAAATAAATATTTTGAAGTTTTATTGCATAAAATAGCTCTAACATGAAACAAAGAAGCCAGTGCTCCACTATAAGCTTTGTGCAAAATGTACTTTCAAGGAGCCAAATTCAGGATAAAATATATGAGTGCAAGTATCAACAGAACAGAAGATCTGGCAATTACTTAAAGGCTGACAAAGGGACACGCTGGCTCCTTGCTTGATGTTCTGTTCTATAATTCCGTGTTAGTTCTGGCATCCACATTTTAAAGTGATGTTGAAAAACTGGACAATACAGAGAGAAAAATGTTTGAAGATACTGATTAAATACTTCAGTTTTTCAAGTAGCCTGATGATGGTGCAGACATCTCTGAAAAGTAAAAAAAAAATCAAACTATTTAGAAGGGTTTTTTTTAATTTAGCAAAGAAAGGCAGAAAGCCCTACTCAAAGACATGTTCAAGTCAGTAACACAGCAGTTAAATGAAAGGATCTGGAATGCACTAAAAGAAACGTGTGTTTTCAGATCAGGCAGGCTTGCCCAAGTCCAACTATTTAGACTTAATTTGCACTTAACATGGAAGCAACTGGGTGAAGTTCTATGGGCTGAGCAGGACACAAGTAAGATTAGATAAATGGTTTAATAATCTCTTCAGGACCTAAATCTGATGAGTTGTGTGCCAGGTGCCATTGCCTTTCTTCACACTAGAAACTAGAACTGCCATCATCATCTGAAGACTATGAATAAATAACATTTTCAACATTTACAGCAACCAACTTCCATTTGAGGAAGGCTGTTTTCCAAAATATGCATTAAAATTCATGCAGTTTTTCCTCCCAACTTGCTTGAGGGGATGTTTTGAATCCCGATGAATTTAATAGTCCCACAGAAACATTAGGGTTTTTTTCTTGGCCAAACCTAGCAGTAAGAAATTTCATTTCAGTTCCTACGGGAAGAGTTTTATGACTGACATGATGACTGAAGATAAAATTCCATCTACACTAGACAGCAGCCTGTTTCTTCCAAAAAAGATTGAGTCTGTTAATTTAAGTTCTGGATTGTGTAGTATTTATTACAGTTAATACAAACATCATTCAAACAGCATCTATGCTTAGCCACTGAGCAGATAGTGAAAAACAAGGGAGTGATACAGAATACTTCAGGCTTTGGGAAAAAAAAAAACAAACCCAACAACCAACCACCTCTATATAATTATGTCATATTTGAACTATCTAGTGTCCAACAAACGAGTTATCCCGTGCTCCTGAAAAGCAATCTATCTTTCTTCATAGAGTACAGTGGTATTTTATAAAACTGGAATTACCTCTATTTAGAGAACAAAAATTGAATGACTAGCAAAAGGTCACAGCAGAGAGAACAGAGAAACAAAATCTAGTCATGCTGCATGACAAACATTTTCATCCTAGGTTATATTCCATCTCTAAGTGCTGTACTGACATCTGGTAAGAAATGCCCACTGCAGATTTGTATCAACAGACATCAAGGAAACGTAACTTCACTGCAAGGTGTGGCGGTGAACCTTCCACTGCAGGAGCCACCTGCAGCAACACAGGGGTTTGTGATGCAGCCCCTTGGGATTGTTAAGGCTGTAACACCAAAGCCATAGTCAGCCCGCTTTCACTTTTGGTGCACGTAGCACGTGTCAGCTGTACGGACCGCATGTGCCAGGGTGAGGGAGTGCTGCTCCCTTCCATGATGTTACGGTGCTCCAGCCCTCCAGGCAGCGGAGCAATCCCTGCATACTTTCTCCTTCAAGGCCACCTACATCCTCAGGCCAGAGCCCATTAGCTCTGTGCTAGTGTCACTATTAGGCCCAAGCTTCAAAATCTTTATGGCTCTGCACAAGTGGCAGCATTCAGGAAAGGTTTCTGAGGGGACAGAGGCCTCAGAGATCTATCAGTCCAGCTTGACAGCAAGACAGTCACTACTCTAGTTATTAAGCTGAAGAAGCCTTCACAAAAGTGCTGGCAATCAGGGACGATCCACAAAGCACTAAAACACCCCTTAATTCTATGAAGTAAAAACCTCTGACATTCCCACCCGACAGCTGCGCTGCTCCACGCAACAGAGGTAAATCTGGAAACACGGTGCTTTTCGGGCTCACCTACCAGTTATAAAGATGCTCTGGCTCTCTTCTGTTGCCCAACAGCAAAGCACTTCTTACAGAAGGAAAAGCCAGCTGCCCGGAAGACAGACACCATGCCCCAACATCTCTGAGGTACATCACCCACAGATACACAAAAAAACCTGGAAGCCTTAAATAACAAGCATGGAAGTTTTTCCAATCAAAAATTTTATTGACATTCTTGGCAAATCAATCTAGATTTATGATCTTGGCCTCTCCTTCTTGCCCTTGTACAAGGCCAACAGAGAAACATTGGCTACTTTGACAACCTTGAAGCGAACTCCAGGAATGTCACCAACAGCATGACCCTTCCGACCGAAACCAGCGACCAGGACTTCATCGTTCTCCTGCAATGAAAGGCCACGTAGTTACAAAGCTACGAACATTAAACCCGTACATACTTCTGACACGGGTAACGTTAGAAAGTCTAGGGTGTTGCTCAAATGTAAAGAAAGGGTGGTAATACTGAAGGTTGTTGATAACAAACATTAATATAGGACTGTTAGCCCCTCTGGTGTTTCGGAGAAAGGAAACATAAGCAGAGATGTCATGTAGCCTGCAGCAGCACAGCTAAGAACTGGCTTTGCCAAGGGAGGGGAAAGTGCAAAACCACCGCTTATGTATTTGCCTGCCTCTGCCACTACAGCTTCAAGATACACGTGGTGCAGAAAGTCACGTTCCCTTGTCTAACCATCCCCTTAATCCATCCATCATGTTTCTTTGATACACAACATTTTGTAGATCGCTTCTTGAAAATTACCTCAATGAAGTTCAGACAGCCATCGTTGGGAACAAAAGCTGTTATTTTTTTGCCATTCTTAATCAGCTGAACTCTCACACATTTCCTGATGGCAGAGTTGGGCTGTTTAGCTTCTACTCCACTAAAATGGAAGCATATAGAAATAAATTAGCAAAAATCAGTTTGATGAATTAGCAGATACTCATTACACCATCACAAATTACAGTATTTGTACATCTGTACTTCAAAACCATAACTTGTTGGTTATCTATTTAGAGCTGTTCAATACGTAAAAGCCCAGTTCCTAAGATGAGTAAGAACTGAAAATCTCCTACAGACATATGGTTAATTCAGTAAATAAAAATCTGGAGGCAGGGAGTGGAGGAAGAGAAACACCCTGGCACAGCCCTGGAAGTGTCCCAGTGAAGCTTATAAATGATAAAAAAAAAAAAACAACAAACAAAAAACAGGCCGGAAGACAAGTGGGTGGAATCTTTGACACAAGGAACACACATAAAATCCATCCCCCAGTCCTACACTGATTAAGGGGTTATTTTGGTTTTTCTGCTTCTAAATACGCAGAATTTTTACAGTGACACGTGTATGAGCAAAAAACCCCCAGCTTGCACCACAGCCACTTGGAAAAATAAACCCCGTTTTCAATTCAGCATACAGAAATTAAGAGAAACGTGGGATGTTACAAGTAGCAAAACCTCTTGTATACTTAGGAAACAGCACAGCTCAGCGCTGCTTCTCTCCTCCCCTGAGGTCCATCCCAAAGACCTCAACGTCCCGGGGGGGTCTCCCGGGCAGGCAGGCACCCCCCTCTACCCCCCACGGGTGTCTGCCTCACCCCACCCCTCGCAGCTCTACCCACACTTTCTCCAGGACGATCCCCTTGGCGTGGGAGGCGCCGCCGAAGGGGTTGGCCTTCAGCGCCGTCCCGAGGTGGGCCTTCTTGTACTGCTTGTCGTGCCACTTCTGGTCGCGGCGGTGGCTGCGGAGCTTCCGAGCCGTACGGAGCCCTCGGCACTTCCCTGCGGAGCAAAGGGGGCACAGGGGTGAGCGGGCGGAGGGGCCCGGCCGCCGGCGGCCACCCGCCTACGCCTCTGCGGGGACGGCGCTCCCGGGGAGCGGCGGCCATGTGGCGAGTAATGGCGGCGGCGGGAGGCCCAGAGCCGGCGGCAGGCCGGCAGCGCCGGCACCGGGGAAGCGCTACGCGCCTGCCCCAGCCCGGCATTGCCCGTGCCCCCGCCACCGCCGCCTCGCCCCGGGCCCCCCCGGCCCGTCACAGGCCCGCCGCGGCCCGGCCCGCCGCGGCGCGGCGCAGCGCAGCGCTCACCCATCCTTCCTCGCCGGCCGCTGAGCGCGAAAGAGGGAGGCGCAGCCGCTCGGCGCCGCCTAGCTGCGGCCGCGAGGCCCCGCCGCGGGCTGCCCGCCCCGCGCCTGACTGAAACTCCCGCCAGGCGGCGGCTGGGGCGACCCGCGGGGGCGGGAATCGGAGAGTCGGGGACTCGTGAGGCTGCGGGGACTCGGGGAGTCACGGGGTGACCTGAGCTGGGAGGGACCCGCGAGGGTGGCCGAGCCCAGCTCCTGTCCCTGCACAGGGCAGCCCCAAACTCACACCGCGTCCCTGAGGGCGTTGGCCAAGCGCTTCTTGAACATCGCCGGGCTGGTGCCGTGATGCCTCCCTGGGGGGCCTGTGCCAGGGCTCCACCACCCTCTGGGGGACGAACCTTCCCCTAATGCCCAGCCTAACCCGCCCCTGGCACAGCTCCCTGCCGTTCCCTCGGGCCTGGCGTTGGGCACCAGAGAGCAGGGACCAGCCCTGCCCCCCTCCTCCCCTCGGGAGGGAGCTGCAGAGCGCCATGAGGCTGCCCTCGGCCTCCTCTGCTCCAGCTGAACAGACCAAGGGACTCCAGCCGCTCCTCGTACGGTTTCACGTATAAACCCTTCCCCAACTCCGTGCCCTCCTCGGGACACTCTTTGGTAGCTTTACACCCCCAATGTCCTGCGGCGCCCAACGCTGCCCACAGCGCTCGGGGTGAGGCCGCCCCAGCGCGGGGCAGAGCGGGACAATCCCCCCCCTCGCCCGGCTGCGGTGCAGGGCTCGGTGCCCCCCAGGGCACGGCTGGCCCCCCGGGCTGCCAGGGCATGCTGTTGGGTCGTGTTCAACTTGCCATTGACCAGAGCCCCCAGGTCCCTCCCTGGGGAGCTGCTCCCCAGCCCCTCGTTCCCCAGCCTGTCTGTACATCCAGGGGTGCCGTGCCCCAGGGGCAAAGTCCGGCACTTGCCCTTGTTAAACTTCGTACGGTTGGTGATTGCCCAGATCTCCAGTCTGTCCTGATCCCTCTGCAGGGCCCCTCTGCCCTTCAGAGCGTCAACAGCTCCTCCCAGTTCTGTGTCATCAGCAAAATTAATTAGAATTCCTTCCAGTCCTGAATCTGAGTCATTTATGAAGAGATTAGAGTACTGGCCCTAAGATGGATCCCTGCAGAACCCCACTAGTGACCAGCTGCCAGCCTGATGTTACCCCACTTACTACGACCCTTTGAGCCCGACCCATCAGCCTATTGCTCATCCCCTGCATAATGTGTTTATCCTGCTGTGTGCTGGACATTTTGTCCGGGAGGGCACTGTGAGAGACAGTATCGAAAGCTTTACTGACTCCAAAAATATCACATCGACTGGCTTCCCTTGGTCAACTAGGTGGGTGGTTGGGAGGAGTAGGGCGTTGGGTTCCCTCTGCAGGTGCTGGCCCCTGGGCACCAGCGCCCATGCCTCCCGCCCCAGATTTAACTTCTTTAATCCAGTTTCTCCAGGAGTTTTGGCCTCGGCGGCGAGGGGGGAGGTAAGGAGCACAGGGTGCCGGTGAAGGGAAGCTGTGGCTTCTCTGGGGTAACTGAAGGAGCGGTGGGCACAAAGGGCCTTGAACTTCAGGGCATCCTCACCAAATGGCGCTTGTGTGGCTCCGCTTCCTGGCATCAGGGGTGTTTGCAGTGCTTGAGGTGACTCCCGCGCCCGGAACAAGTGTGGAGCCATCGTAAGAGTGCAGGGGGCATGGCGGCATCACCCCCATTCTGTGGGGAGTGGCCTCGGTTGCAGGATGGGAGCCCCCTTTCTTTGGCTGCTCTGTTCTCAGGGCTCACTGAGCCCCTCGGTCCCTCTGCACCCTTGCCAGCCTGCCAGGCTGCTCACAACGCCAGCAAGAGCATAAAATCTTGCGTATGGTGTATTTAGGGTGAGCGAGGAGGATATCAAAGAGCTCTGATGGTAGCTGAGCCTGGATTTCTCACTCTCAACTTTTTACTTTACCTACATTGTCCCTAAGTCTTCTGTGGATTTACATCAGAGTAAAATCCTGTAACAGAAACAAGCATTTATTAATTTGGAAAGCTACTCTTAGTCCATCCTGCCTAACTCCAGGGGTCTGCAGATGCCAACTGAACAGGCACAGGTGCCGCATGTAAGCGACCCACTCCCTAATAGAAAAAAGTCAAGAACATTCACTTCCCTTTTTGGGATTGCTGTGAAGGGGCAGTTGTTAAATCTAAATGTATCTTTATTAACATAACCTGCGTTTACAGGTTAAATAGAAAACACTTACTTTGTTCAGGGCGGTTTTTACATTCAATCTGCATAGAATAAATAATCAAAAAACATTAAATAAATAATTTTTTAAAAACCCTATAAAAATGGAACAAACAAAACCCAGAAAACGCAGCATCAGTTACAGGAGCAAACAGGTTACAGATTACAAATTATAATAAAAAACCACCTCTTTAAAAGATGCAATTCCAATGTAAAGGAATGCAATCACTATTTGGTCATTTTAAGAATAGGGAACTTAATCGTGTAAAAATGTTACAGCCTTGTTTTACAATCTCAGCAATATTAAGAATACTTAAAAGCTGACTAGGAAGGAAATTGATTAATAAATAAAATTAATATACTGAAACAAACTGTGCCATTTGGTGCACAAATATTCACTAAGACGTTAAGATGTCAGAAAGAGACGATTTGAGATGATGCTACTGTAGGTTTTGCTGTTTCTTTTTAAACTTTGGTAGGACTTTGGGACAATTCTGTTATGACAGTTGTTCTTCATTTCACCATGTTCTTCAAAACTAGTATTGTTTATCTGATCCAAAACCAAAGAGAAGTGCTCGGGTTTAGTTAGTGTCATCTGTTGCAAAAATATTCCCCCAGACATGTCACCCAGGGTTTAGTAACATGCAGGGGATACATTTGTATATGCAAACCATTTGTTATGGCACAGAAAGGCATACAAAAATTATCAAATTAAAATATTTGCTAGTACTCTACCTTGTGCAAAAGGAACTTAACAGTCTTGGTCTCTCCTTGTCCTCGTACAAGGCAAACAGAGATACAGTGGGTACTTTGACACCCTTGAACACCGTGCATGTCGCCGACAGGCTTACCCTCCAACCAAAACCAGCAACCAGAACTTGGTCATTTTCCTAGAATTTAGCAGTAACTAGAGTGTTAAAAACAATGGTATGATTTAATTGCAATAACAAATAAGAATAAAGTCAAGTAAGGCTAACAAGCAAGACTCGTTTTGGTAATTTTACATGCACATGTACAGTGGAGTAGCTGTGCCCTGAGTCAGTTGAAATAGCCTCAAGTTAAGAAAATTCGAGCCCAGCACTTTCACAGTCTGTGTTTGCTAACTAGCAGAACCCAGTAGTTCTACACTCCCCAAAGTGTGGGGTGAGTATCATTACTATTTCTGAGTGGTTATACTGGGTTTGTTAGATTTATTGGTTTTTGATACAGGTTATTTACCTTGATGAAGTTCAGGCAAACAGTATTGGGAGCAAGGGCCGTTATTTTCCTGCTATTCTGGATCAGCTGGATGCTAACACGTTGCTGGATGGCAGAGTTGGGCTGCTTCCCTTCCACAGGTCTGTTTTACAGAGGAGTGAAGCAGGCACCGAGCAGCATTTTCTTTGCGTGGGGCAGCCCTGGGCCAGACCCTGCTGGCACCCTGGTACTCAATGCACCAGGCACAGATGCGGCCCCATCCCCGATGCTCCTGGCCGCAGGTGCACCATCGGGCTCTGCAGAGGCATGCTTGGAAAGGTAGCCAGAAGACCCTGCTCTCATGGGGTCCTTCCTTTCCCTGGCTAGGTGTTTTCGCAGTGAAATAACCCAGATTAGTAACTCTGCAGGAAACAGCCGCCAAGCAGGACTGTTGGCAGCTGGGTGGAAATGGGTTGTTTTCTTTGGAGAATGCCAACACTGTTATGTAAGTGCTTCTAAAATTAAATATTTCGGTTGGCCAAGCAGATAAATCCACCCAAAATCCCACAGTTTATCTTAAAACTCCTGGTATAATCTGTTCTCTGGCATTCTCTGTGAAATCTGATTTCTGACTTCCCGCAGAGCTGTACAATGAAAGCCTCAACTGGAGGGGTCAGGGGCTGACCTCCCTGCAGCTGGCCCCTCACACCCTGGCACTCATGCCCTGCATCCCCACTGTGTCCCCAGCCTGGCGACAGCCGTGCTCTGCACAGTGTGGGAACTATGGTGCCACTGCCATTTTGGGGCTGCTTGGCACTGGCCAAGGTGCAGCCTGCCACCTCTGGAACTGGCCACTCCTGTCCTGTCCCCCTGGCAGTTTCCTTAGCACAGTCCTGTCTGTGAGTGTGTAAAATGCTTTCAGTGCTTCCTCAGGTGCCTCTTCTAGCAGGGAGAACAACAAAAAGGAGGTTGAAGAAAAAAGGGAGGGAGAAATAGGGCGTTGACTACCTTGTCTGGTACCTCAAAGCCTGTGGCTTTCTCTCACTTGAACGGCAAGTACCTGACAAAACACTGATGGGCGTAAAAAAAACCAGTCAGAACCTCTGGCTGCCACAGTTGCATTCTCCAGGGGAGTGGAGATAACACAAGTGCTGGGACCTCTTTCCACAGTGGTAGATCTACCTTGTGATGCAGACTGAGCATTTCTGTGGGATTTTTGTGTCGTTTCCCCCCCTACCCCCGTGAAGGTAGACCAACAATTGGAAGCTTCATTCTTGATCCAGTCTCCATCCAGAGCAGGTGTGATAGGGCCTAGAATCTGTATAGAGGGTTCTTGGGGTAGGATGACATCCTTTGGGGTTGTTAGGAAAGGGCACAAGGAGTAGAAGGGAAGCAGGAAAAGGAGTTGTAACAAGATTAATTTTTGCATCACCCCAGCCTTCATGGTGGAGGTGGAGGCTGAAAGCCCTGTGGGCAGATCAGTTGCCCAGAGAGAGGCTTTTGTTGGAACTGAGACAAGCTTTTTCTCTATATTAAGGCTGATTTCCTGTCCATGCTTCTGTTGCATTGTCAGTGCATTGCGAATGTATCTGAATCAGAAGAACAATGCATGCCTGGAAGTGAAAAAGATTATATTATATATATATATAAAAAAATATATATTATTTATATATTATATATTATATAATATATAAAATTATATATTAAGTGCTAGTACCTGTACAGTGGCTAATACCTCATACTTTGTTGGAGAGATGTTATTTTAGAAACCTGCCCGGTTCGTGGTGACCTGATATGTCATCTGAAGGTAACTATGGACTGTGTTGAAAATAGATTGTGCTGTTGTCTGCCTGAGGAGATGCTAGCCAAAGAGATAAATTATCCATGTTTAAAATTATGTCTGCAGTCTCATTCATTGCATGCAAACTCAGTGTGTGTGTAATCATTGCAGCATCAGGCAGAACAGCTGTCATCTTGGGGTCTCCATCAACATTTATGTAATCATCCTGTCTGACAAGGGGATTGCTGGACTGTGGTCACACATTCGGGGTTGTGTGGGATGCCAGCATCTTGTGGTTTACCCTGGCAGGCAGCTAAACACCACACAGCCATTCTCTCACTCTCCCTGCCCCACAGTGGGATGAGGGAGAGAATCAGAAAAAAAAAGTAAAATTCTGGGGTCAAGATAAAGACAGTTTAATAGGACAGAGAAGGAAGGGAAAATGTAATAATAATAATAATAATAATAATAATAATAATAATAATAATAATAATATCATCAACAGTAATAGTAATATTAATAGAACATACACAGTAAGTGATGCACAATGCAATTCCTCACCACCTGCCAGTTTTGCTGTAAAACAGTGGTCAATGGACCTGCACAGGAGTGGACTACAGGACATTATCTTGGATTGAGCCTATTCTGGTTTTAGCTGTGGCCTACCATGTGTTGTTTACACTGCTTCCTCTCACTTTCTCTGCCCTCAAAGGACATATTATTTGTTCATTTGTGGCATACTGGCTTGTATTTCAGCATTTTTTTTTCTTAGCCTTTGCTCCCCTGATGATGAAGAACACTTAGAAGACAGCACCACATGAATGACGTCTGACGGTACCATCAGAAAGCCTCTCTCTGCCTTTTCTCCCCACTTATTTAGGAGGGACTGTGGGTCAGGAGTAATGAAACATTTTACAGGCCAGTGATGTGAATGGTTCCACAGTTTTTAGCAAGGTGCGTGGCACTTCTGCCTCCTTCCAGAGCTGCTTAAAATTTTCAGCTGAGCCATGTCTCTGTGCTGGTGTAATTATTCCAGGTTTAGCATCATACATTTCTGTGCTTCACAGAAAATTCAGACATTATTTTTGACTGGTCATTGTATATCACTACGCTCTCTTATCTCATTTTTCAGGCCGGGATTCTCACATAAGTATCTGGATTCCTCCTTAAATTGATAGAAGCAGTACTACTGAGGGCAAGCTGTTGAGTTTTAAGATTAGTGAATACTTTCTGTATCACTGAAGGAGAAATGAATTAAGATGGTAAATCCTTGTTAATAGATACGATGCTTAAACCCCTATCTTTATCTAGTATCTGGAATGCAATAGACAGGAACAGAGGCACTGTAACTGTCAGTATTTAACAACTGTGGTCTGGCGTAAAGCTATCTGTAAGTATAAAAACAGTTGGCCAGAAAGCTGGACATGCACAAACTCAATCAGCGCTGAAGAAAGGAAATATCTTCCAAATATCTGAGCTTGCTTCGTCTGCTGTCACATCTGTAAAATGGGGATAATGCTGTTGCTCTTAAGGTATTATAAGGCTGCAAAACACATGCAATTCTTTCTCTGGTTATCATATGGAAGGAGAAAATTCAGAGCTGTTTGGAAACAGCACCTTCACCTTTCTTTCAGGTTAGGGTTGAGCACCAATAAGTGCTCTTCAGTGTGATTTTAGAGCCTGGAGCGACCATCTGATTTTAATCCTTTTTCCTTCACAAAGAGCTCACATCCTGGTACAATCTCCCCAGAACACGTAATCTTTAATTCACAGGGAAGCTGGAACATGCCAGCTGTAGATGTCTGCCGTCAGAGTAAATCTGAGCTCATGAAGAATTCCTCCCGTGGGTACCGGTGCGGTGATGGAGTGGCGAGTCCCGCCCCCGATCGGCTGGATCTGCTGCCGTCATGCTGCCAGGCAGCGCCTGGGCACCCGGCTGCCCGCTGGACCAGAGGAGCAGATGTGCTGGGTGTGGAGGGACTAGCTCTCTTCTCAATGGAAAGAAACGCTGCTGTTAGGTCCCTGCTGCTTTTTTTGTATGTGGGATTTGTGGTGCCTGTGAAGCAAACCATTGCGACAGTGGATGGCAGGTCAGTAATCGATTACGTACCCACAAACTCTGTTGGTAGAGTTGAGCGCATGTTTTAAATGTTGCAATCTGGTCATCTGTGCTGTGTGGAAGCAGATTCAGCTGCAGTTTAGAGTGTCAGTATGTGGTTTTAATTTTCTTTTCAGGTTTGAAAACATCGGGGGCTGATACAGAAATGAGATGTTTTGAAGCCTGCACCTCATTAAAAACATATCTTTAAAACAATTTTATAAACAATACTAGAAATGGTTTTAAGATAAGTGTTTTCTGGGCATCTGCCGTATATATCATTACATGTTAATGACTCTCACACTGACTTTCCCTGGTCTGTGTAAAAACGAAGTTAGAAATAGAATAGCAGCAAGGGTGTGAAAACTACTCGAAGAAACATCGCTGCTAAAATATTCTACTTATGTAGAATAAATACTTGAAGCGTGAACTTAATATTGCAAAGAAGTATTAAACTTACAAAATTATTAGAGATTTGGATTCATTGTTGTTCGTGGTGCTATTTTGTTCTCTAGTGAAATATAAATAGGAAGCCCAAATCGTAGCAGGGGAAAGAAAGGACTTTCTAGAGCCAAGTATTGCAAAAGTGTAAACAGCCTAAACTGTACTAGTTGAATCATGCCCCAAAGTCACTAATAACACACAGATCAATTATGCTGATGAGGATCACAGCTGGCAGTAAAATCTGTGCATTTAAGGCAAGAAGGACATGTGGTGATTTGCTTAAGCTTGTATTAAGAGATCTGGTGGTCAGTTACCAATAAATACTACAATATGTTTCATTTAAATAGCTTACTCGCTGTGCTCCTCTAACAGTTTTCAGGTTTGTTAGTGTCTTCTTAGTGTAATTGCACTTCTCAAATCAAGATCAAAATCTGAGAGAAAACAAGCAGTGGAGCATTACATGAACTTTATTCTATTAAATATTAAGAAATGAAGTTGCCATCTTGATGCCGGTGAATTGAATGGGGGTTTTGCCTTTTCATTCAGTGGAGGTGGGATCGTGCCTGCACAGTGTTAATCTGCTGGAAGTTTTATGAGCTGAATTTCTGGTTTTATATTAAAAATGAAAGCTTGAGCTTGTCATTCTGATACAGTTCTTCTTGGACATCCATTAAAATGCAGATCAAACCCCAAAATTCAGTACATTGTAAAATACTTGCGTAAATCTGTCTCCCTGTGTCAAATCACATGAGGCTACCAAAATAAGACACAGCACGCTCCAAATTTAAAAACTATAGGAGTCATGGGCTATGTAGATATTTCTTAATGACAGGACTTAAATAGATATATTTAAAACTTAATAACATTTTTTGTTAGGATGTTTCATAGAAGGAACTATCTTTTGCCCTGAATCTGATCTCCCAGGCTTACACATTCATAATTTTCATAACTTCACCGAAGTCACTTATGACCGATGTCCCTAGGACTACAACCAGTTCATCATTACCAGGCTCTCAGTAAGCATTCATCACCTTCCATCATAACTTTGTTTTTAGTGTGTTTGAAGGTTCACATGTTATTTTCCAATTAAATGCTTCATAAATGAACTGAAACTAGTTCAGCAGCCAGTGAAGTAGTCTGCAGCTGGACAGCATTAGTCTTAGAGTGATAAGTCTGGAGTAATCAAAATACTGCAGTAGAGTGCATTTTGCCATCTGATGCACCATCTGATGCAGGTTGTCAGAGCAGCAATCTGAAGTGTAAAAGACAGTGTGAGTATGGCTTCTGTTAACCTGAAGGAGTGAAAACTGCCTATGGCCTCCACAGTCGATCACTGTTGGGTGCCAGGCTTGTTCACATGCCTCACCTCAGTGGAAAAAAGACGGCTTACATGAGAGGCTTCAAGGGCTGGAGTCTATATGAACTTTTTCAGACAAACAGGCTAGACTTGGTTATCTTATGTGGATGGATAATGTCATTTGATAAGAGGGAATTTACACTTCTTTATACTTATAATCTTATTTAATTGGGTTTTACATAGTGATTAGTCATCCCAGTGCTTTGTATTAGGGCTAATCCAATTTCATGTGAGTTCCTGACATACTCGGTATGGTAAATTCAACATACAACATACATGTCTGGGTGTGTCTGGGATAGTTATTTACCAATTGGTAAGGAAAAGTATCAAAACATATACCATATGTGCAACTGAATTTGAACTTGTAGGGCAGAGTGGCTGAAAAATTTATAAACTTAAAAGCCTACTTTCTAATTCATTGTGCTAAAATTTATGTGCTCTCACTGGTTTCAGATCTAGCCACTGCTGTTAGTTTTGCAGGCAGTGGAGGAGAAGGCTGTAGTGCTAGGTAGTTTCCTGTCTTTCATACATGTAGTTAACATTTTTACATAACAAAGGGAATACATATTTTTAATGTGTTGTTATTTTCCCATTTCTTCTTACAATGCTTTTGTTCTGTGAAACATGCTCCAGCTGAGGGCAAAAGGGCCTTGCTGCCAGAGAATTCCCCATGAATTCCCCAGCTTGCCTTTGGATTGGAAAGGCTGTTGATAAGACAGTGGGATGGCTGCTGAAGGTCACCTGTTCCTGTCACAGATCACACATTTCTGTGACACCTCAGGGTTATGAGTGTCAAAGGCAGCTGACAGACCCAATAACATCAACATCAATTTGTGCTTGCTCAGAAACCGGGCGGAGATCCGTCCCTCACACCACCGAATAGACTGTGCCATAGCGATCTGGCTTTCGTAAAACAAAGCAAAGCCTGCAAGCCTTACCCTGATAGATTTCCCTCGCCTATATCTAACAGGGCTGCATGCATTGTGCAGGAGGCAGCCAGCGTTGCTAACAAACAGTAACAAACAGGAGTACCTAGGTGGAGTTACTTCACTTGCATGCCACTGCCTGCCTCCCAAGCATGCCTGCCACGTGGCTGATCGTATCTGTCATACTGTGGTACTTAATGGTGGTTCCCGGGTCACTCTCTCCACTGTATTCCTCGTGAAAGCATGAATATTTCATTAGCTGTGCACTTTCATCTATATTTGAGTATCTTTGTGTCTGAGCAGAAACTTGACATTTCTTCTGGTGCAGCATTGCTGCGCGTTGCTGTGGGTTTACATGTGATGTACAGCGGTCAAACTGCATCGTCACGAGCTCCGAACCTGCGCCTGTGTGCTGCGTGGAGGCTGGTTATAACCGTTCCACTCGGGATGTAACCCCACGGGGGCGTCTGCAATGACTATGCCTCGTATATTCATGCTATGCTCTCCTCAAGGCTTGGTGTTGCCTATCAGTTAACATTCCTCAAAGTGATTTAATTGGTGTGACCGTGGTATTAGCCTTATCCCGGAGGGGAAGATAAGTAATGATTCATTTTTCTTTAATTGGCAATCATGAAAACAAAAATAACCTTTTCTCTTCCCATAACAACATAAAAACCTTTAAAGTGCAGTGAGGGAATGAAATGAATTACACAGTTTACACCAGTCTCCTCTCATCCCAGTGTTTTGGTCTGCACACTACAGCATGGTGATTTCCAAACTGGAGTAATGGGCTTTGAGCTTCTTATTATGTACATAGGGAGCAGCTAAAAGTATAACTAAGCATAACTAAATAAATATAGGTCCAACTAGATATAACTAAAGTTAGTATAACTAAATAATTTTATATTTATATTATTTTGGTGTGCCTCATTTTTGTAGCTATTATAATGAAAAAATGCCCCAAAATTGCCTTTTCCAGCCTGAAGACACAAACTTTCCTGAAGGAATACTAGAAAAGAAAAATAAGGCTGCATCAAATCACAAAACTCATGCTCCTAAGAGAGAGCAAGAAAAGAAAGTTTGGTCCATTGTAGCGGTATCTTTCCTTACCTATCTGTCAAAGTGAGGATTATTTCCACCCATCTTTGAAGACTGCTCGCTGCTGGGACGAGACCTTTGGGCAGCTTACAGACCTCAGCTCAGCACTAATGCCACTCCTGAAAATACGGTGGGGGAGAGCAGAGCCCACTCTGAAAGTCCGCAGCCTCCCTGAAGTCACTGGGATTTAACAGCTCCAACCGAGGAGAGGTGGTCGTGCTATATGTAATTAAAACCGACAGACTGTTTTTAAACAGTGTTACCTACACTGAAATTTTTTGAATCTAAGATCTTTTTCAGGTTCTTTCAGCTCAGATCACAGTCACTGCTGCGGTGCTGCAGAACCTAGCTGTCTTTTTGTGCTGCGTTACGTTTTCTCTGGAGACTGCTCTGCTTTATTGCCGTGGTTGCTGAAGGGACCAAGCAGCCTGAGCAAAGCTACTCATCAGACCTGGAGTTTGGTGGCAAAGTGACAAGCTGGAATGCAGACTCCACTTTTATCTGTTTTGCCTTCTGGGTTTGAGGAGTTTGCAAGGGGACACGAGAGATCTATGTGGCAGCAGAGAGTATCCCTGTGAAAGGACATTCTTGCTGGAGAGACACTGATCCGAAGAAAGAGCCTGCTGCCATCCTGAACCTCTTGTGTAAACAAGACATTGTGTGTGAAATCTGGGGCTTGCCGAAGCTGGTAGCATTGCCATGGGTTTCAGGAGAGCCAGGTTCAGTGTGATCAAACTCCCTGACTGCCAGAGCCACATGGGCATGGCACTAAGCAAGGCAGGCTCTAAGCCATCCCATGTTTCTACTTTGTTGACGTTAGGTTGTTCAGACCCATATTTATCTGCCATTAAGGATGCTGCAATGGAAATTAGGTTGGGATCACTCCTGCAGTACACACTGGTGGGTTACGCAGATCCCCACACACAGGGAGTCCTTCGGGGAGTGGGTTTACCCAGCTGTTCAGGGGCTCCCCAACGACGCCAAGGCTTGACCCTGCAATTCAAATACCTTATGGTACAATTTAAACATAAATACTGAAATCTGCTTTTATTCCTTGTCCTTATGTGCTGGTGTTTGCATGTATCTTTTCAAGTATCTGCATTTTGTGGTGGATTGGAAAGCTGGTAGGAAACGGCAAGAAAAGTAGGTAGAAATGTATTTCCACGTGAAGTGTCTGTGAGGAGGCTCTGGCCACACCATCGCTTACAGCCTGGAAGGCACCGTGCGGGCAGAAGTAGGGCCGGGTGTACAGGGTCTCCGTGGGATGATACTCAGCTGTGAGTGCGGGAGGGCCGGTCTGCTCACCCGCTGGGGAGCGCTGACAGCAGACGTGAGAAGTGGACACGTGTCATCAGATCATGCCACTGTAGGGGGCCGCAGGTCCTGAGGAAGCTGCCCTGGTGTGGAGGAGGCAGGGAGGTGTTCCTGTGATGCATGGAGTGGAGTCTGGTCCTAAGGGAGAGCCTGGTTTCTTGGTCTTTCTTTGATCTTCTAGGCTTTTCGGTGATGTATGTGAATCTACTGGGCTTGACTCTAGTTCAGGAAAGCAGGTCATACTTGCACCAGCTGAAGACTTATCCCTAAATTGTATCAAAGAAGAAAATCAAAGGCTGAAAATTTCATGACCCTGGTGGTTGCTTCTTGAGGTGTGCTTCACTTGGAGCTGACTTCCATGGCATTTGGGATTGCCTGGAACCATTCAGGAGCTGTCTTTAGACAGCTGTACATCTGGGATTAAGGCATACTAGCCCAGTGCGTTTGCTCTGTCCCGGAGGAATTCAGTGTGTTACTTCAGATCCTCTCTGGGGGCTGAGGGTGGTGCAGTGCTGTCCTTGTGTTCCCCTGCTTCTGGCCTGGAACTGGGTCAGTCTCTGACCCAGAACTGACGCCCTATGGAAAGGGACAAGAGGGGTAACAAAGTCTTTAGTCAATAGGTAAGGACATGGGAACGCCTGGCGGGACAGATCCACCTGAGGGATCTCTGAAAATGAGGCATTTTTAGCCTGGATATACTGGCTTTGGGATTAATTTGGCCTGTTCCTATGACATTAACCAGCCAAGGATCTGCGATAAGTTTTGAATGTTTCCTTGAATGAAGGAGGAGCAGGAGCTTTCCCCAGTAAACTTACTGCAGACTCTAAGTCCACGTGCTGTACAATAAATGTTTTTCTCCTTTCTTGTAGTTTGCGTGCATTTGCAGATCAAGATTCTCTGCAAAGAAATGGTAAGGCTTTTTTATTTTTTCAGTGGGCTGAATGACTGGATACTGTCTCTGTATGTGGCTGTAAAAGATCTTCATTCCCAGATGTTGCTTCTGTTGGCATTAGTGACTCTTCTGTCAAATGCGTTGTTAAAGCATATCCGTCTTTAGGAAATACCCTTTAGAGGATTTGCCTGGTTAAAATAATCATTTACTGACTGACTGTAAGATACAGTGAGAATGTGGAAGAAAGAAGTATTCAATTTTTTATTTTTTTTTTTTTAACCAAATGAAAACAGAGTTAAATATTTGAAGGGTGGAGCTATGAGAGTGTCCATGACATGACGTGAAACATCACGCTCCTGGCAAGCTGTCAGGCTGTCAGGTTATTTGTCACAGCGTCTCATCTCTGGCTATTGCAGGGAAAGAAATTCCCACCCATAGTTACACGCTTTTGCCATTTAATGCACACCCTTTGACAACAGAGTTTGCTGTATGAAGAAAGAAGCAGCTTTTTGTTAAGTGTGTTTGGGATGAATAAATACATGTATAGGCTGAATCCTGTCATTTTTGGGCACTGGAGTTCTTCCCAGTAACGGTGGCAAGGTGTTCAATGGAAAGAAGAGGAACCATGTTGTATGAGTAAGGTAAAGTAAACTAGAAAATGGATGCATTGAAGGCAGTATTTGCACCAAGCTAAATATTTTCCAAAACAAAATCAGGTATTCTGAAATTCACATTTTGTGCAGGGATAATTATTGTTTGCATAAGAATGTGCAAGATTATGCTTTTATAAGTGATTGGATGTTTTCTTTGTAGGCTAATAACACACTTTCTTCTGCAGGTCGACGTTATGATGGTGGCGTGAAGCCAAAATTTAATGTAAACCAAGTAGCAATTACACAGGTAATGTATGAAGGAACTGAATCTGTGAAGTTTTTTCATAGCACATTAAGATCTTTTAATTTGTGTTATTGAATTAAATAATATATTGTTTACAACAAATAGCCAATGAAACCGTCGAAATCATTGTGATGTGGTACTGATTCACCACCTGCTGTACAAGATACCTTCTGCTTTTCTTGAGAAGTGAGGTGAGACTTCAGTTTTCTTCACTGGTGCTGTCTGGCACAGGGTTTGGGCACAGGGTCTTACTGGAAAAACCAAATCCTGTCATCCATATTCTGTACAATGCCATTTGACTGCTGCGGCCAGCATTTTGCTTATATCATTTGGTACTAAAAGAATAACTGAAGCAAAACTGCTGATAATTTAAATTTAGTGGGAGTTTTTCCTGAGTCCACTCTGTAGGTCTTGTTAAAAACTAAGCATAAAAGGCTTCCTTATCAAAAACCCTGCAAATGATGCAATCTAATGTAAATAATCTGTTGATTAAATCTCTGTCATCTGTACTTCGGAAAGGACAGCCTTATCACTTATACAAATGACAGTCAGTGTTTCTTGCTGGCTGTCGCATCACGTTTTCTGACCATGATCTTACCTTGCTTTCAGTTTGTTGCTTGTTGCTGTTACTAATTTTAATCCTAAAGCAGTCTTGTGCCATGTGTAAGGTCAAGTATCAAAAGGGGTCTTTCAGGGTCTGAGCTGGGAGATGTGATTCGCTAATCTGAACAGAAAAAAAAAAATCTTTCTTTAAGCCAAGACAAAGCTTTGAGGCTTAACCACATCCCTTCTGGAGCCTGGTAAGATGCTAATTATGACTGGGACTCAGAATATCTCTGTCGTTCATACATTATTTGAACTTGCTTAATCTTATGATGTGCAAAACAGCCATGCGGCCATTGTATATGTTATCATATTCAGATAGGACATATGTGTAGGTGGAAAAGAGTTGGTGTCTGGAAATTTAGTCTGAAATATGGAAATGACAGTAAAATTTTGAAGTCCTTTCTGAGCCCTAACTCACCATCTCAAATCATATTGCCTGACAGCCAAACTGTCCTCCTTTTGCTATGAAATTTGGCTTAGTAGGGATAGCATTTTTCTAATGTGTACAGATGACAGGGAAGCTGCAGTCCTCAGGTTTTAATCTTGTGAATGACTGAATTTGTGAAGGCAAGGATGCATACTTGAGCCATACTGTTCTGCAGCAGGTATTTTCCTGATTTTAAAGCCATCAGGAGCCAAACTGTCTGCAGGTAGATGTAGACTTGGAGATTTTTTTCACCTGGACAGCTGCCTGCCATGCTTTCAGCATGGTAGGCCATGTCCTTGGCCCAAGCTGAGTACTCTTTAGTGTGTTGAAGTAATCCTTACGGGTGTCCTAGAGAGTCTTCTGCTGGGGTGGGCACCTTGTGATCCTAGCTTTGCTTGAATTTTTTTATATTGGGCAGCTCTACTTGGGAGCATGCTAAGAATGTGTTTTGCCCTAGTGATACTACACTAGTAGAATAAAAATAACTTACGCTGGCTCTCTGGCCAGTTGTGCTGGAGCTAGAGGTCTGTGTGGTGCCATTGCCATGGTGGGAAGGGGTTAGCCAGAGATTTCACTGCTTCCTCAGTTCAGTACTGGTGCAGCTGAGAACTGGCTCCACACCAAGTGCTGGCCTCATTTATTCTGGTAGGATGGAGAGTAACTCCTGAAATATGCATCTTCTGATACTGATCTTTTATGTGGTCAATCAGGTTGTCAGCTACAACTTGAGCGGGAAAGAACAGTGGGAAAGAGCAACCTGGAGGCCGTTCACCCACAGTCCTCTCAACGTCACCGTTAATGGCATCCCCTGCATTCTTTTCTGGGCCAAGAGGATTGTGATTAAGTTTGAAAATCACACGCAGCTGGATTTGACAGAGAAGACATTTGGCGTCCATGCAACAGTGGATGTTGGAGATTCAAACTGCAGTGAAGACAATGCAATGTAAGGTGGCACTCTACTCTGCCAATGGAACTAGTACCAGATAATGAGTCTAGTAAATACCTGCTGAAGGAAACAGGCCTTGTATTACATGGAGTAGGGCCCCAGGGGCAAGCTCCTTCCTGTAATGTCCTGACGTTGCAGGCAGCAGGGCAGCGTGGGGTATGTACTTTCAGACCAGTCTCTAATGGTGCACGTAGATGTACATATCTGTCCTCATATCTTGCAGTGGTGGAGTCAATCCTTGTGGCTAGTCAGTTTTGCTCTTAGTCTCTGTGAGGCTGAAGCTGTGGATCTCTTTAGCCTCCAGCTGTTTTACGTAGCTGCTTGGGATATTGAATAGTGGATCCTACGCTGAATATGGGGCCTTAGGGGCTGGCCATACGTGACTACTGCTCCCTTCACAGGATGTGTGTAAGCAGTAATGTAAACCATTGTTACAAGACGCAGAAATGTATTTAGAAACAGAGTTAGGTAGCCCCAGGTCCCAGGATGTGATCTGCGAGTTGCTGAAGCCAAAGGGTGAATTCGCTACAGGTTTACATGTGACCTGAAAAGTCTCTGAAAACCTGAACTCTGCATCCCAGTCTGTCACGAATTTCTTCAGCATGAACAGCACAGTTAAACCTGAGTGAGACCTATATATTAACCTAACTGGATCCAAAACCCTCCATGGCCATCCTAGAAAGGCATGAAGGTTTTTCATTTCCTTTGTAGTGTACCTGACCACTTCTCTCCCTCCTTGTATAGTGGTGGCTGGCTTCATGGTCGTTGGTTCCACCCTGGTAGGCAGCATTCTAAAATTTAGGAGGTGGATACCAAAATTGGGCATGTGCTGAACATGAGCATTGAGTCTACCTCATAAATGGAGTTTAAATCTGTAATGACACGCAAGAATAAAAATAACATGATCAAAGCCAGCAGTTTCATTTAGCTCCTATACAACATTTCACCTGTACATCTGAAGATGTTTCCACAGAAAGTAAGTGTTATCTCTTTCTGATTATACATCTGTGAAGGATAACCCAAGGTGCACAGAAATTTTAGTGAGGTTATGAGAAAAGTAAAAGCTTAGTTGAAAAAGAAGCCAGGTTTTCTGCCTGAGGTATCATAGTATTCAACAAGGCAGCCTGAGTTTTACATCATTAGCATGTGAACTAATCCAGCACTATGTTTTGAAAGGCAGAGGTAGAGAATGGAATAATATTATTTTAAAAATAATAACAACTTAACAAACATTCCTTTTTCTGTTCTGGTCTGCAATTCAGAGATAATCTTAGTTTTATTAGTAATGATTGTAACCTAATAGAAATATACTCATGGAAAAGCAAGGGTTTCAAAAAACGAAGTGTAACTTTATAGTTGTTCATAAGGCTTGAAAAATCAGAAAGACAGTGCAGTGGTAGACGGCAAACTCCTACTGGAGCTGCTGTTTGGAGACTGTTAGATTTGAGCAGGCTACTCTGTCTACCTATCTGTCAGAGGTACCTCTGTAGTCTGGTTACAGCAGTGGATGCTTCATTCTGTAAATACAGAGTTCTAAGAAGTTAGGATTTGTCCTGGCTCTTGCTGGGAGGGTGATAAATATTTTGTGTTTTGGTTTTGTGGGTGGAACAGTGTTGATAACATGCCAGTGTTTTGGCTCTTGCTGAGCAGTGTTTGCACAGCATCCAGGCTTTCTCTCTTTGCCCCTCTGCCCCTCACAACGAATAGGTTGAGGATGGCAGGAGGCAGGGAGTGGATAATGCCTGGACAGCTGACATGTGTTGGCCAAAGTTATATTTCCTGCCATATAATACCATGCTTAGCAATTAAAACTGGTGTAGAGGAAGAAGAAGTGGGTAGGGGTTGTGTCTTCCGTGGTGGCCGTTGCTCAGAGATTCACTGGGCATTGGTCTGCTCATGAGAGATGGTCAGTGATTGCACTTCAAAACTTTGGTGTTTTTTTACCCCTCTTTCTTTCACATATTAAACTCTATCTTGACCCATGAGTTCTCCCTCATTTGTCCTTCCTTTTCTCTCCCCTGTCCTGCTGGGGGTGGCAGGGAGTGAACAAGCGACTGTGTGTCTTAGCTGCTGGCTGGGGTGAACCCACCACAGGGCAGCAAATTCTGCCTGATGCACTATGTTGGAAGGTATTTGGGAATTTATAGAACACATTATTCATTAAAAAACTGCAGGAAGAGTCAGGAAGCAGAACAACTCTACAGCATACCCTTGACATGCCTTTTATCAGTGTTTCACCATATCTGAGGTTTGACCTCAAAATCTGTGGGTCCAAAGCCATCTCATCTGTCATGTCTTCTGATCTTTCTTTTTGTTTCTCCCATAGTTTTTTGAGTACCCTCGAACAAGGGACACATACTGCTAAAGGCAAGCAGTACCTTGATGCTTAGTTTGAAGCTGAGGCTGGCATTTTTTGCTGGGGTCAGGACACATACTGTGACTACTGAGCCTTTCCTCCTCTTTTCTATGGAAAGAGAGAGGAAAATGCTACCCCTCCCTGATGGTTTTGCTTTCTTGCATGCTTTATGCTTTGTTTATTTGGGATACACTCAGAAATACTAGTCTCACTGACTCATGCCCTTTAAATGTGCTCCAGAATCCTAACCAAGAAAGCCGTGTCTTATACTGAGCTCTTGCTAGGAGGGATTTGTCAGGACGTTTGACAGATTGCATGAACAGATCTGTCGCATCTCTGCTAGATTACATGTATCAAGTCATTAGAAACTGTGTTTCAGGTTTTCATTCATCTGTTGCCACTGATGGCATTTTAAGTACTGATCAAGGTCCCTATATGTAGAAATCATGCTCTATAGATAGGAAAATGGATAATCTGGGCTCATGAGCCAGGATTTGACTCAGCATAATTGCCAAATACAAGTCTTGGGTTAGATTTTCAGTCAATCTGCATTTGACTGTAGCAGAGAAGAAAGGGAAAACTGGCTTGAATGTTGCTCTGTAATCTCAGGTTTAAGGACTGACCTGAATTTTGCCAGTTGATGGCTGAGTGCTCATATGATGCATTGCCCAGTTTTCCTCACCCCAGAAAAGTCCCTTAAACTTCGCTCTTCTCCCACCTTCTTTGTTAAGACAATACTTTGTTGTGGCTTTAGGTCAGCTTTCAAGCTGTTTTATACTGTCTGGTCTATGCAAAGTAGCTGGAGCCAGGAAAAAATATTTGGCATGGAACATATATGTATTTGCTATATGAATATAATAATCCAACCTATGGGGTTTTTTTTATGCACCACCTTTTGGATCAGGCCACTGACTTTAATGCTGCAGTTGCCTGTGTCTGATGCTCAACTGTCTATGATTTCCCTTTGACATAGAGGAAGGGGTAGCTACATCCAGTGTCCTGGCTTATTGGACCAATGTCAGTCAAGCTACAAGAAGTCTAGATCTCATACAAAATCATAGGGATAACTGTTTTGTTTTTTTTTTTATTTTCTTCAGTTTTAAGTCTTTCAGATGCTGTGTGACTTCACTACATTTTGTCTCTAGCTTAGTCTGAAAAAGTTGCATCAACAGTGAGAATCTGTTATGCAGGTTTTAAAAGGCAAAATACTATTGTTAAGCAAAAAAAATGTATAGCACTTAATCATGCAGTGCAACAATGCATTAATTCCAGAGATTGCAAAAGGATGGTAGAGTATGCATTAGATTACAATTAACCTGCTAGGGCCTTTCACTTTAGTAAACTTCAGGTGTCCATGCTCACCAGAGGTAAGCTTTGTAGAGCTACCTCACAGTTAGTGTATTTATATTGCTCTAATGATGCACATTTGTGAAATTTGAACTCAGGTGTCACCTGCATTTGTTATCCTCTAGTATCTAAAAAGATGAGAATAATGTGGCTTTCTAATGACATGCAGAGGTGGTTCATGCCTAAGATATCCTGGCTTGAGAAGGAGAACACGGATCAAATAAACCTAATTTTCAACCAATGCTGGAAGCAGTGGAATTGAATTGTGTTGAAAATTGAGCATGCAGTTCTGTTATTTCTGGATAGTCCAGGCCTCCTTCAAGTTAACAGCTGAACTACTGGATTTCACTGGAGAAAGATTTAATCCTTTCAGGTTTTGTTCCCACTGATTTTAAAGGTATACTGAGCAGCAGGCTCCATGTATAACTATACTTAATCTTTTGTCCTGCTTTTTTCTTTTAAGATTTCTGAAGTTGTTTTCTAGCCTGACATTACTTGCTTTTTGACCTAGGCTTTCTCTGAAGTTTGGTGACATTGGCAATCTAAAGGGACTTGTTATTAGGTAAGTTTATGTGATAATGAAAATATTAGATAATCACGTTAATATCCATTGTTATGCGGTGGCTTGTGCAATTTGTTTTAGGAGAATTTGTGTAAGCAAAACCGATGTGATAGACATGTTGATTGTATAATCAAGATACCTGCATTTAACAGGTCTGTCATTTGCCTGCCTTGTTTTATTAAGGCATTTCTTCTTCTATATTGACTTTCCTACTAATGAGAAAAGTTCAGGTCATCTGTTTTGCATAGAATCTTCCCATGTCGGAGATTTTTGCTAAACCTTGCTAATTAGCTACATTTTGTGTGGGGATATTACTGCAAGAACTGCTAGTGTAGGCTGCTCAGGCATCAGAATGGGACCTACTATGATTGCTTCTTGGCAATCGGAGGGAACAGCATCTCTTGATAAATAATTTTCTATATCTTGGGTGGAGGTACAATACCAATGTTGCATATAGATTTTTCTCAGTCATTTAGGAAAAATCCCTCACCTTTCCTTTTACTGTGTGGGAGAGCAGCAGACTCCTTCAGCTGCAATAATGAAGAAACTCAAATAATTTTCCAGATTCAATAGAAGGAGCTAGAGCTCACGCTGATATAAATGGGTGAAACTCTGGTAACACCACTGTGCCTTCTAAGATTGTTCAGCATGTGAATTTAATAGTTCCAGCTCTTAGTCAATCTTGCTTTCCTATTAATCTTTTTTTTCCCATACAATATTTTCAGATTCTTACTAACAACCAGCTATTATCAGCTGTCTGTTCAGAACTGGTTCAGTTTACACAGACTACAACTTCTTTACAACCACTCCATACAAGCGACCTTTAATGCAACCAGAATATATGCACCGGCAAGTTACTCCTACCACTGTGAACATGTGAGCAGCTTGCAGAGATACGATGCACTCCTCATACCCAGCTCAGCAAATGATCTTTCAAAGCTTTGGGAAGTCACTTTTATTGATTTCCAGGTAATGTAATGGAATTAAGCCAAATGGATCCGGTAGGTAGGCTGATGGGAAATTTTGCACTTCACTGCCAAGAAAGTGTAATGACCTTCTGTGTGCTGTTTACAGGATCTCCATGGAACCTCAGATAGAACTAAAGACTTAAAATATTATACTTTTCTTCCTGTCAAAGGAAAGAAAAGGCTATATAGATTTTCTGTAGTCTCTTGCTTGGGTTTCTTTTTAGTGTGGGGAGTGAATTTAACTTTCTGTGTTACACATCTCTGAGCTGGGCATCAATAACAGCATCAGTCACCGAGTACGGGAGTCATCTCACTTAACTTTTGATGTCTAGTAATGATAACCTTGTGCCCTGATTATAGTCACCCCAGCCTGCCTCTAAAGCCAGTGGATAATTCCTCTGACTCATCTTAAGTCCTTATTTTAGGATGAGATTAATCATCTTCTAAAAGCGCCTATTCTTCTGTGTTTGGCAATAAGGGATCCTGAGATAACTGGACCAGGATGTCTCGCTTTGAGAGATCTAAGTCACGGGGCATATATAGCTGAAAAAGAGGATTGAGGGGGGAAGCTGATCCTTGAGGTGAAAGCCCATGGATCAGTTTAGTGGAACAGGCAGTCAATGCCCTGAACGCCAATGTGGTAAACTTCATTTTAGAACTGAAGCCACAGGTGAAACTTACTGGCATTGGCCATAGTTGAATGCAACTTGATGTAGCTTAGCTGATTGACTGCTACGCATGGCACACTTGGATCAGTTGAGAAAAATCTAATATTAGGGTAGGAGATTGAGAGTATTTCCCTTTTTTGTCATGTTGAAATGTATGCAGTTTGAAACAGAGGCTCTGGAGATTCTCAGTGAGTGATCCTGGAAAGGCTCTGTTGACTTGAAAGGTACCATGCTTACAATTAAATATTACTGGGCTATCAAGAATGATCATACAAGACTTTATTTAAAACACAACTGCAAATCCTTTGGGCAGCAGAGTGAAGGGGATTAGAATAACCGGGAGTTTCTAGAAGACTGACCTGGATAAACTCTGCCCATTAACTCCAGCTAGCACGGAGAGATACAATGTTGCAATAGACATTAAATTAAAAATTCTTACTGGCTTCAGGAGCAAATTCATGAAGTTGTTTGTAACCGAGACGCAAGTTAATTTATTTAGTATGAGCCTGTTTGTTCTCTTTGTAGATTCAAGGCTTCAACATTCAAGAAGGACATTTTGCCTATGCAAAAGACTGTGCATCCTTTTTCTCTCCAGCAATACTCATGGGGCTCGTTATGTCACTGATTCTGCTGCTGGTTCTTGCCTATGCTCTTCATATGCTGATCCACCTGAAATCTCTTGACAGGCACTATGAATGCAAAGCTTCTCCTGCCTATTTTGCACAGATGAAGGACAATGACATGGGAGATGAGAAGGAGCCACTGAGAAGCAGTGGAAATGAGTCCTATGAACTTAGAAACCAACAGTTCCACAAAATCTATATTTAGCAGTACGCATCTGTCTCAGTGAAACAAGTGGTATTTTCTTCTGCTGGCACCGTCGTATGTAGTTTGTGCAGATTCTTCACTAACTGATGAAAGGAAAAGTAGGTAATGGACTGTTTAGCCAGTTACTGTCTGTTTTTTATTGATAACCACCAACTCAAAGATGCCTTGGGAAATGAGAGAAAAAAAAAATCTATTGTGAGTAAGAGATTTCATGTTGTGGGAGATTCCTGTAGTAATAAACCAAAATTCATAGCTTTTCATCCAGCTTACCAAGTCTTGAAGAGAGAATCAGTAATGGAGACTTTGAAACTAAATAAAGATACAAAAACTTGCAGGAAAAAAAAATCTTTGCTTATTCTTTCAGGAGGGAAGATTTTCCCTGGTTTTGTATTTGCTTCATCCACCCTGCTCTGTGTCCTGAGAAAATAGCATCCATTCCTTTCTCAGTATATGTTTTCCTTTTATTTTCCAAATTACATTCTCTCCCCTTTGTCCTCATAAACTCGTTCTCCTCTGGAGTCTTCAGAGCTGTATAAGCTGTGTATTATCCACAGCCCTGATGAAACAGTGATGGCTCTTGTATGGCAGATCTTGATACTTTCCTCTGTATAAGCTGGAGGCTTACTGGGGGGATCTAGTGGGAGAACAGTAGACATCTGGTCAAAGGCTTACCCTTAACTTCCCGGCTCAACTCCATGCCAAAAGACGGATTATGAGCATTATACCCTGTAATTCTAGGTTAATTTCTTTTCTATCAAATTCCGTCAGTCTCCCTTGGAAATTTTACCTGAATGGAGATAGCCAGTGCTATAACTGAAAATAGATATAAGCGAAGTGGTGGAAGCTCCCTAGCAGTGAAAAGGATACTGTGATTTAATTTTCACTCTGCTACTTGAGTGTTTAAGGTACTGTCTTCCCATTCATCCTTCCTTCTGTTAGAGTCAAAGTTTGGGAACTCCAGATTAGCCTGTAGTTTGGCCCTGACTTCTAGCAAGGAAGAACACAGTAATGTGCTAACTGTAGTGCTTTTAGCACACAAATACAAATACAAAATACAAAATTCAGCATGTTAGAAAATCTGCAACAGCACATGTAGTGAACAAATGCTTTTTTATTTTAGGTAATAGATCTTACTAGTTACTTTTTAGATAATAGATCTTACTAGTTACTTGTGGTCTTTGTAAACTGTACTGCAGTGCTCTTTAAACACTTCGAGAGGTGTCCAAAGATCTCCTGTTCATTAGCACAGATGACACACGGACTAGATATGGAGTCCAAAGCAGTTCGTTTAGGAAAGCACTTCACAGGAAAAAAAATCCCCATCTTTGAAGCATAACTAGACACAAGAGGCAAGCTTCTGGGGACTTGGCAAGGCTGCCTGTGGCCAGTTACTGCCAAACTTCATCTTGTTTCATAAAGGAAGCAAGCAAAACCATGAATGTCTGGGAACCTGAATGAGGTTAAAATGAGAGGTGCAAATGAAACCCACAATATTCTGTGTGGAGTGGCAAAACACTCACCTGCTTGGTCCCATCTGCTTTCACACAGCCGTGACACATGTAGGCTGATGACAATGTTAGAAGGAGCTCAGGATGCCTGTGCTAACTAGGTGATTTCCTCAGAGTCTGGAGAGCAGTGCTGTTGTGCCTGGTGTTTGCAATAAAATCCTGGCACTAATCAGTGGTAGCCTCACTGTCAAAATTACCGTCATTCACTGATGTCAAACATCCTCTCTGCAGAGCTGTGCATGGTGGCTTAGGGCACAGCAGCGCTCTCTAAACCTCATGTTCTCTGAGGCACAAGTGCGCTAGTTCCTCCTGCAGACCTCATTCAACCTTCTGGTTAACATCTGATGATGCTGTCAGTATAATTCTTACCTGTTGTTTTCCTGCATGTTTTAAATAGGCAATATTAGCACCGTTGGTCTAAGAGGTTCTTATGAGACTGATAAATCGGGAATAAGGGAGCTTCCCTCTAATCATGTCCCTCACTCCTCATGTCATAAAGCTCCTTCCTTAGCTATTTCCCAACTGACCCGTGTTCCCTTTGCCTTATCTTGGTTTTGAGGGTGAGGTGATAATTGCCATCTTTATGCTCGAGAGACTCAGCACTGCGAATCTCCAGCACGTGTCAGTGCAGAATTTTTGGTGCAGAATTAAAAGTGGGTGGGACCCTTTCAGAAGGAATGGGCTTGAACAAGAGAGATTAGCTTATATCCACTCTTTACAAGGCAAAATTCACAAGAAAAAGAGAATGCAGATAAAAATAAAAGAATTGTCAAGAAAAAGAAAATTCCTTTCCTCTTCTCAGATTTTTCTAAACCATGGCACAACCGGTGTTACACCCAGGATCTCTTGGCTGGAGGAGTACAGTTAGTAGTTATCTTCTCTCTGCTGGGGCTTTTCATGTTGCAGCCCTGCCTGGCAGTGACAAACGATTCTGCTCCACCAGGTATGCTCAGTGTCATCACCTTTCTACTGAGGTGCCAGCAAGAGTTAGAAAGAATAAATACACTAATCGAGTTAGACAGGAAATACAATGTTCAGTCAAAGGGCTGGAATTATGACCCATATATGTGTAAAGAGTTAATGATGCTTTAGTGGAAAAAGCACCAGAAATAAAAATCATCATCACTGCAGTTTCTGTCTCCTTGTGCCACGTATAAAAGCAAGCATCCATGGTTGAAATAGACAAAATGTGGATTTTTGCATTCCTGGCAGGCTATGTTTTCTGTGAGCCTTATCAAATGCACATTTTGGAACAACAGAGGCATTCCATTGCTCTGGTCCTGAAACAAGGAAATTCAAGTAAAAATTATATTTTTGCTACAAAATAAGCTACATTGGCACTAGCAGACTCATTAATAAAATATAAGCTTTTTTACATGGTCCACATTCTGCAGAATTTCATTGCTGCATGAGAACACAGCAGCCTTTTCAACATATGTATGTTCATTCAAACAAAAATCTTATAGCATCCTTTCAAAACTGATTCACTATTTCAGGTTCAGGGCCCCATGCACTCTTGCTGAAAATCAAAGGGAAGAATCTAATTTCCTTTAATTGAAATGGGATAAATTTCACAGACTATGGAGCTCTCACTGTGCAATGATAACCCAAATTGAACAATCAAACAAATAAACAAATACATAAATTTATTTCTCATACATTTCACCTGCTGAAGTTAAAATTTTATACAATTGCCCCTCACCCCAATATTAGGCAACTTCACTTCTGCAGAAAACTAGGCTTTTAGGCAGTACAATAAGTATTTTTGTTTGAACTAAAGTGGTGGAGTGTTGGCATAGTATTAGTTACGAATGCACGAGGAGTAATCAAAGCCAAGGTCACTGTAAAGGGAGGGAGAAAAACCACGAGTCTGCTAGCTGGTAGGTAACACTGAATTCCAGCAAGCCAGAAGAGATAGATTTATTTCTTTCCTTCAAGTTTTTAAAATGGTATTTCCCTCCCCTCCTTTAAACATTGGTTCTTGCTGTAGCAGCACTGGTATTTCTGGCAGATTATTTTGTTTTTTTTTTTTTTAATGAGGACTTTCAAAAAGCTGGATGCAATCTTCATTTCCGGGAACTGTCCCCAGGAGCACGGAAAGAAGGCCTGTTTGGGAAAATGGTAGCCTAGTACAAAGAGAAAAAAATTCCACTTCACTCCTGGAAAGCTGTACCTAACCATGAGTAACGCAGATCTATATCCTTGCCTGCCGTGGCTTCTCACTTATGTGCACAGAAGATAGAGTCAGTGGAAGAACAGTCCCACGGGACAATCTTTGCTCAGCATCATTGTAGGAAGATCTTCCAATACCCAACACCAGGGCTTTGGGCTAGCATTCAGGTTACTGCTGCTGGTAGTCTGCATTATGTCTTCTCTTAATAACCCAGGTGGTAGCAAATGAGTCTTCAGTTTTCTCTGTCAATTCCACATCTCAGCTTACCCTCTGATGTCTGCATTTTTCAGGATGGGTCTGTTCAACATTACTTGAATACCTCTTAAGGTTTTCTCCATTTCCTGTAAGCCTTGTGACATGGCATTTTACAGATGTATGATAGACCTGAAATCTGATTGAACGGCTCCTAGCTCACCTCTTAACTTGTTTGCTGTAACATTACAGGCCATATTTGATGTTACAGAACAAAGGTCCAAAACTACCTTCAGATCTGCGCAAACCCTGTTAACAGCCAGTCATTTAGTATGAGTCATATTCATTGTAAGAAACCTTCCATTAAAATTCAAAATTAGCCCCAGCTGAAGGAGCACATCAAAAGCTGTGACTTGCATGTGGCCACATTGGTTGGGATGCCATGCTGTGTGGTCTTCTAAGCTCGGTTTGCTTGCAGTAATAGAATCAAGACAAGTGAACGCAGACTGAACAGCCAATCTGGGATTCATCATCAAGCCAGCAGGTGCACCATCAGAGAGGACTCTGTTCCTGCCCTGGACCAGTGCTGCTTTCTGCCTGTCTGTCTGTGCAGGTAAAGCCTCATCATGGAGTTCTAGAGTTAATAGTTCTAAAATTAACACAATGCATTTTATTAAGGAAGAATTTGCGTTGCCTAAAGGTGAATGAACGAGGTAACCTGCCTAAGGGATCCTTACAGTACTTTACAGTAACACTATATGCTACAAATAATTCCAATAAATGTGATTTTCTCTGTGTGTAGCATTTCCACAGGTAATCTTGATGTATTTGCAGCTGCTTCTGAACAGGAAAGCAGCAGCAGAGAGACAGGAGAACAGCTGTGCCAGTAATCAGCTTTTCAAGAAATGTGGCTGTCAACACAGATGCAGACTCTGCTGAAAACTCTATTTTTCATGACAATTGGTTCTTGGCCTCCATGGGAACTTACAACAAAAGCTAAGAAATAATGTTCCTGTAGTAAAGTTTTAGATACGGGCTTAACCTCAGAGGAACACTCTGTTAATATCAAGCCATTCATGAGATAAGAAACCAGAAGAAAGTACTAAACCTTTTATATAGGTTTTTGCACCTTTTTTCCCTTCAAGTTGATAGCTTGTCACTTATCAGAAAATATAATTTGTTCCTTCTGAGTCAGTGGTAAAAATTTGCTAGTGACTCATGTTGGTTTTTAAGCCTAACAAAAAGATTCAATTTCTGCAAATTTTGGAACCGCATTCCTGAACATTTTGCATCTGCCTAATTCTGAATGCTATTTCTAGGTAAGTTTTATAATTTTCTACATCTGCACGTTATTGAAAGTAATTTCTTAGCCTGTGCGTAGGTAGGTACTGCTGCTTGGGAACATAAAGGAGTATTGATTTAGGATGGAAACTCACATTGATTTCTGCATACAGCTCTTTTCTTTATTCATTTACCTGCTCTATAACCCTCTCCACTTACATATGACAGAGTGTTCTTCATCTTAATACCGTGACTGGATTATCCATTTTCTGAACTGATTTATCAGTGTTCATAATCAAAATATGTTTTTCTATTTATTTTGTTAAATCCTGCTGTATGAGGCAGAGACAGATTTTTCCAGCTTGCACTCAAAGAGCACCCTGGGAGCTATAAGCCCCGTCATTCCTCCGGGCCGGGAGAAAGAGAGACAACGCAGCTGTGAGCAAGGGCCGTCCGCCCACCCGAGGGGTCCCCCAGCAATGCAGTGCTCCAGGGGTGCGCTGCCTCTGGCTCCACTCTCCATCTCTGATGAGTGAGCTGACGGGCGATGAAACCAGCTCTAGAGGCTGCTCTGAGGCAAACCCCTGCACTTCCAGGGCTTAGACGTTCTTTTGTAAAAGTAAGTTTTCTAAAAAGGACTTGTTTTCAATGCATCCTAGTGAGCTTTTGCATATACAGAGCGTTTTATTAACACCAGCTACTTGATCATTGCAACCTTTCACCTTCCTCTCTTCAGGAAGGGCAGCCTCCTGCCTTCAGCTCGGAGGTTAAGTGGATTGATCGCCACCACAGAAAGGGCAGCACCACATTTTGCTTGGCCCCATGCTGCCTTTACTGAGTTGCCTCTCAGATGTCCAGGAGCCAAGCTAGCTGCCCAGAGAGGCAGCAGGGTTAGCTGCAGGTCTCCAGAAGCAGTCTGAAGAGGCCATCTGTGTTGGCTAAATGCTGTCCTCTCTTCTGCGTCCCTGCCAGTACCAGCACATGATCAAGCATCCTCTTCAGAAAAAGTTTTTCTGCCATGCCTACATGTCTGCAGTGGAAGGCATTTTTTTGTCTGTCTTCTCCAAAAAAAAGAAGAAGAAGAAAAAAAATTTCAGTCATGGACATGATTTCTCATTGTTTTCTTCCAGCTAAAGCTGCTCTTCCCACTGAAAATGACACAGAAAAGGGCCCACAATGAAAAGCGCCCAGCTGTACCTTAGCAGGAGTAGCACCACCACAAACACTTTTATTTAAAAAGCATCTTCAGGAGCACAACAGTTCAGAGATATTCAACCCCCAATAGATGAGATGGGCAGCTTTCTCTGTCCTATGTGCAAGCAGCACAACGTGGCTGGGTTTTTGTCATGCTCTGAAGGGGTGCTCTGGGTGTCTGTAATGTGGTTTGGAGGTGGTTGTGGCTGCCAGGACATGGTGCGGTGTGATGGGCCATGAGTGGGATGGGGAGGAGAGATGGGGACCTGGGGTAGGATGAGGGACTGTGGGGAGGATCAGCGAGTGCATTAGCCATTTCTTCTGCTTTGCTAGTGCTTGCCCCTTGGTTTTGCAGAGCAGGGCAGGCTGTCTACTTCCTCTGTACAACAGCTTTTCACAGTCTGAAACTCACCAAGCTTTTATTCTTGAAGTTGCAGCGTTTTTTCTTATCAACAACGAGCAGGTTTTTTACTCCCAGCTGCAGTTTTCTGTCACAAAATATTAATCAAGGCTCTTCAATAAACTGAAAAGCTTTGTTCCAGTTAACATCAAAAATGTGAAGTCTAAGAGAACGGGACAGTTTTAGTCTCAATCCTTGAAAATCCCACATTCAACCAGTCTGAAACCACGGCCTGTGCAATGAGGTGCAGAGTGGTTGCCAGTCCTGCCCCTCATCAGAGGGCGGTGGAGTGGAGGTGTGTAGCTGTAAGTCCGAGCACTAAACAAAACCAGCTGTGGTCCAGTGCCCACATCCCTGCTGGCAAAAGGGTGTCTTTGTGAAATATGGGAACAATATGCTGTCCTTGTTGTATTTCACCTTACACAGAAATATTCCTCCAATGGTATGGCTGCTTTTCAGAGTAAAGGAACTGTGATATTAAAGAAGACATATATTCAGGCCCAAGGGAGAGCAGACAGAAAAAAATAACAAATGGAAATGGTGGAGAACCCAAATTCAAAAACACTATGCAAATGTCCTCCAACCCAGATAGGTGTTGCTCTGCAGTTATCGCTAAAAATGCTTTGTGCTGGTTAGGTATGTCCTGCAGAAGATGGTATATCCATGGAGAAATAATTTTAGGTTTTTCTTTCCTTTTTGGGTATTGGTGGAAATTCCTTAAACCTATTCCTAAAGAAGCATACCCTCAGTATTAATGTTCTTCCATTTCAAATATACTTCTGTTTCATTTGGCTTGAGGTGACTTGGCTCCATGCATAATACAAGAAAGAATTTTAAATCCAGCTGTTCATCTCATGGATCACTTTTGTTACCATGGCTGTTGCCTGTAGTGCCAGCTGGGATTTTTAAAGGATTGAAGTGGTTTATATAAACACTTACAGTAAAACTGACGCTCTGCCAAAATAATTTGAGACCTTTGTCCCCAGGATGTGCCATGCAGCCTCTTAAACTTTGCAAGAACTCCACAGTGAAAATTAAAAAGTTACAGAATTACATGTATAATCTTGTTGTGGCATTGGGAAGATTAATGGACCACCACCACAGGGGAAGTGATAGTGTAAACCTCTCCAAACGCAGACTTTTTGTGTAATTAAAGCAATCAGGAAAACTTCAGTTCTCCTGAAAATCTGCTTAGCGAATTACATAAAACCCTTGTAGGAATTTGCACCCAGCTCTGGAGCCTGCAGCGCAGAAAAGACATAGACCTGCTGGAGTGGGTCTAGACGAGGCCACAAAGATGACCCGAGGGCTGGAGCACCTCTCCTGCAAGGACAGGCTGAGAGAGTTGGGGTTGTTCAGCCTGGAGAAGGGAAGGCTGCGGGAAGACCTTATTGCGGCCTTCCAGTACTTAAAGGGAGAATATAGGAAAGATGAAGAAAGACTTTCTGCCAGGTTCTATAGTGACAGGACAAGGGGCAATGGTTTTAAACTGAAAGAGGGTAGATTTTGGTTGGTTATAAGGAAGATATTTTTTACACTGAGTGTGATGAGGCACTGGCCCAGGTTGCCCAGAGAGGTGGTCGATGCCCCATCCCTGGAAACATTCAAGGCCAGGCTGGACGGGGCTCTGAGCGACCTGATCGAGTTGAAGATGTCCCTGCTCACTGCAGGGGGGTCAGGCTAGGTGACCTCTAAAGGTCCCTTCCAACCCAAACTATTCTGTGATTCTGTGATTCTATGATTTGTGTGGAAGCAGCTGGAGCATCATACTGAAGTTTTGGCTATGTTTCTTTGGCTAACCGCTAAAAATAATTTTGGTTTTTTTTTTGGGCAGAGTTACAATGCACTTTGTTGTTGTTTTACACAGCAGCAGCCGCGATGGCTGGGTGGCTGGGAGCCGGGCTGTGCCGCCTTCGGAGCAGGACAGCCCCCTGGTGAGCTTCTCCCACCATTGCAGCTCCCCGCTCGGAGGGTTTCAGTGCAGGTGGGGAAGTCGAAATAGGATCATTCCCCGAGTTTTCCTTCCTGGATAATCAGGACATGCTCTATGACCCTGTCAGAAGGTTTCAGTCATTTTATCTGTCGACATGTTACAGAAAAATATATGACCTGTCCCTAAGGGGCTTAGTTTTCCTGCTACCGCTGACGTCTGTCCAGACACATGAACTGTGCTTGAACAAGATTTTCAGAAAGACATAAAGGCACGTACAGGAGTGAGCTGTTGATGCCAGCCTGGGTCTTGCAAGCCGTTCCAGGTGGATAGAATCCATCATACCTAAGAAGACCCACTGAAATCAGAAGGTTACAGGTCCAGGACTCTACAAACCACTTAAGCAAATAGATAACATTGAAGCCAGAGGCTATCGCTACACCATCAGCTTCAGTGACACCTGATTTCAGCGGGAACTCTCACTTTATGTGCAAGGTTTGTGGGTTCTGGACTGGAATGTGGGATCTCACTCATTCTTCTTCTCTACTTCCAAACTCAAAGTGAGTTAAAGGTTGCATTTATTAATGAATGTTTTGTGGCCCAGTAGGAAGCCTAATGTCCAAATTGTTCAATTTGTTCAATTGTCCAATTGAATTACTGAAGTCTCATTGCTTCCAAAACACACTACAGAGAGCATCTGGGAATTTCAAAGGAAAGGCAGGAAATGTTTCTGAGCTGAGTTATGGAGAATGAAAACCCTCACGTGCTGCTGCTGGAGAAGAGCTGGGCCTGGTGTGCAGCGTCATGGGCAGGAGAGCATCTACAGCACTGAAGGACAGGCAAGTACACCATCAAGACCAGTGTCTCTCCAAGAGCTCCTCTAGAGAGAGGGTCAGACCCTAGCTCCAACCTAATGGTGCCAATCTCATCGCCTAATCCTGCATGCCTCCCCTCCCAGATCTCCCAGCTGGATACCTGAGACCCATGAAAGGATCCTGCCATGTGGGACCAGGTACCACCTCCACTAACAGGGAGGAGAATAGTAGTGGCTCCTTGTGGAGGCCCAGATGAGGTTTTTTAAAATGATGGGAGCCAGGACAAGCAAAGTGCCATTGCCATGGTGCAGCAAGGGCTGCTCCCTAAGGGTCAGGGAGATATCCCACAGCCCCTGAGCATGATGAGCAGGGACTGAGGGCCCACGCTGGGCTGAGGTGGGGCCCTGGGAAGTGGGCAGGGGTGGGGGAGGCTGGTCAGGGACATTTGAAAGGCTGTTAGTGTCCATGGGGGCCCTGACAGCTCTCTCTTGATCTCATGATGTTTTCTGAAGAGTTCACTTTCTTCCTAGCCTTATCCCTGAAGGAAGCAACATCTTCAGTTCCCCAGCCTTAATACACAGAAAGACTGGGGCTAACCAATACCTGAGTCTGATTAGCCCTTTTTGATCTCCCTAAGATTCTTATGACGCAGGGCAACATCTACTGCTTCCGTTAAATATTAGGGATTTAGAAGTTTTCTTTAGGTCATACATTTTATCAGACATCCTTGAATTTCCAATAAATTAAATAAAAATTCATCACTGAATTGCTATAGCCCTAGCTTTGTAGGATCTGCTTTGTATGAGCAATTATAGAAAAACAAGAAATTAATTCTAGTAGGTGAAACAATTGACCCTCTACATCCAGTGACCTGGAAGAGTGGCCTCCTTCTCTTGTATTAAAATTCTACAAACAAAACAGCTTCATTAGGTCAATTAGTTTACATGCATGTGTAAACAAAAAGACTTCACTGTGGGGGAGGAAAAATTCAGCTGAAAAATCAATCCCAAATTCAAGGGATTCAGGGGAATCAAGGGACTGTTTCCAAATTCATGTTAATTTATGGACTGCTTCTCTGACATCAGTTTATCTAAACTTCATCTAGATTTATTTTTCTGTTCTTAGCTAGGGGCATTATTTGTTCTTCCTAACGAACTTGCCATACACCACGTATTACCAGCAGAGCTTATATAAATGCCTAGGATAGAGACTTATAAAACATCTCAGATTACAAATAAACAGGATAATTCCAAAAGATTTAATGTACTCTGGGCTATGACCATTGCAAATGAGCAGCACGCCAATGCAGGCAGCCCATGGCATATTCTGATGCTTTCAAAATCCTCTCAGTCACGAAGCCCACCCTGGTGGTGCTCTGTGACTGTGCAAGGCACTGACACATGTTCGTGTTAGTGCAATATTTATACAGTGCACTGTGAAGAATAATAATAGCAACACAATTGCCACTACAGCCACAGTGACCTTCTAGACTTAAAATTTCTGCTCAGTAACCTGAGAAAATGCCTCTTGTGGAACCACTGATCTGTGCAGCCAAAAACTATGCAAACCCTCAGCTACTGTCTGATGCCTACCGGCAAGGGTGTGATGTTGGTGAGTATCGTGCAATGCTGGTTAACACCAATTCTGTTGTCTCCTTGACTGGTACGTGGCGAAAAAGAAAAATATTTGATCATTGGCAAACACTTAGCACCTGTTGCATCTTGGCTGGTCTTCAGGAAAGCTGAGATTCAAGTACCAAAGCAATGAATAATGATATTGCTGAAGTTGCAGTGTTACTACTCTCCTGTCTGGTTATGGTTATATGCAGAAGCATAGAAAAATAGACGCACTAGTTAAGAAGAAATGACACTAGGATTTAGGCTGGATATATTCCTTACATAAGTACAGAGTGCTATGTTCTTCTGTGGTAAAATCTAGGGAAATCAGCTTCATACTGTAGCAGTCTTGACACTCCAAAGTGGAAATATCTCCTTCTCCTTCTCTTGCAAACAATTTGGTCACTGAAGGAGCCAAATTATCACTTGAAACAGATGTTGGCCAGTCAAAAATTTCTGGGGCTCCTTCCCCAGAGCTGTGCTCAATGTATATGTATTTTTAATGTATCAACATAATCCAGTCAAAGCTTATTTTCTATCACATACTTAAAATCCTGATTCCTCAAAGGGTAGATAGGTCGAAGTTTTCTGTATGTTTCATAGAACAGCAGCAGTCATAAAAAAGTTCTGTTAGGTGCTAATTTTGTCTTCCAAGTGATGTATTCTGATACATTTTGTGTTTAATACTGTTAACAAATAGACCTTAGCAGAAAGATAGCTTGACTGGGGCCAGTGTGTAATCATGCTAAAACAGTGACAAATGATATTTAAAATTAACAGGTATGATTTCACTTCCTTGTTCTGAATGAAGATTATTATTTACACATCTGCTATATCCAAATACAGTAAAACATTGTATAATATGAAAAAGATCCTAAATTTTCAAAAATAGTGTGTTTTTTTTTTTTCAGGCAGTTTGCCTCATACTAATGGGTATTTCTCAACAATGCTGTCATGTCACTTGGGTGAAGGTGGTCATTGTAGGTAGACAGCCATGTTTTTCTGGAGGACAGGTGTACCTCTGATAATTCCCTACAGGTGGTTTTAAGACAAAAAATCATCTCCATAGGCTTGCCTGGGTGAAGTCTGGAAGTGTAAGTTTTAATATACCTGTGGCACTTTCATTGGTGGACCTGTTGTCTCTGGAGCTGGCAGGAGACATTTGTTTTCTCCAAAAGGTACCTGATTTCAATACATTTTCCACAATCTCTGTCTGAAGCCACTCTTGCTTGCAGCTTGCAGCACGATACTGGGAAGGTAACACCATCAAGGAAAAAAAGATAATATCAGTAGCTTTCACCCACGCACTCAGATGCTTACAGTCTTTAATGTGAAACAAGGGAAGAGCAAGACCTGGCTGAATATCTCCTGTGCTCTTCCACAAGCTTTATGATTTTTATCTCTTTTTATCTTTTTAGCAGTTACAGGGAGACTGGATTCCTTTGTCAAGTTGTTTTTTGTTGCATCTTCAGTCTTGTAAAAACCTGCTCAGTTGTTCTCCTTTCATCCCAGGATAACAGGACTGATCAAGTCTGAGAGTATGAAGTCTTGCTGAAATATATGCAGTAGTTTTTTTTAGTATGAACTGCTCTTCAGAGGATCCTAGAACCAAACCATGGCAGTAAGCTTTTAATGATTTCTTTAAAACATGTAATTTTCCTGCAAAACCTATTTTCTTCTTTCAGACTAGGAAATAAATAAATAATAGCAAACCTCTCTATATTTATTGTGTTTAACAACTCTTTTTACATTGTCTATCCTAGGCCCCTGTGTTGTTTTTCTACTGCACAAAAATGCATACAAGCTTAATGTTTCAGCAGAAGTCATCAGGATGCCCCAAAATGAGGTTTTCTGCTCTCTAGATTGGAGGTGTGTTGTGAGGTAGTTACTTTCTCCTCAGAGAAGACTGCTCTGTAAGGGGGTGCTGAGACAGAGTTGAAAACTGACAGAAAATCTCTGTAAAACAACAACAAAAAAATCTGCCAGACTCTACTTATCCCCAAGGTCTTTATTATGAACATAGTGTCTTTGTTCCTCCTTATCACCATGGTCCTTACCAGAGAGAACTTTAATGTGGACATGTTGTCTTTGTGTCTTCAGCTCTATATTTCAGATTCAATACTCCATGAAGATTTGTTGATGAGGAAATTACTTGAACATCATTAGCTGTGGACTCAGCCTTGCGGCCAGGAACAATTTCCTATTGTCTTTTATGGGAACAGGACGACACATACAAAAGCAATCACGTGGTGCAACGATCCCACATCCATGTAAACAATCAGAAAAGCCTTAACAGTAATTGGAGCCTAAAAAAAAGCAGAAACACTTGCCATAAGATGGTATACGAGAGTAGATTTGCCAGGATGTTTCCATTTGCTAGCTGATTTGCTTTGGGGTTTCCAGAAGATATCAATTCCTTGACTAGAAGACGCTTCTGGTAAAATATGAAATTATCTGTCCACCTTTGCATTTTCTCTATAATATAGCTCTGTAATTTTTTAAAAGCTAGTGAAACTGCTGCTGATATCAGCATTAGAAATTCAGACACACCATCATTTTACCTGAAAACTGGCATTTGTTATTACTTTTAGGACATTTTCACTTTGTTTTTCTTAACTCTGAATGTATAAACTTTTAAAGAGAAAAACAATGACTCTTTGCCACAGAAACGAAACGATTTCTCTCTTCTGACCAATCAAATCAAAGACAGGGCAGGAACTCACGCCAGCTCTAATCTGTGTGAGAAGCGAGATCAGTTATGGATGTTTATCTGTTTGTATTCCCCTGGAGTCCTCCAGAGGTACCATGCAGAATGACGTCCCCATAGCACTGTACATTGCAGCAACACCAAGCAAAAGTTAGTGCATGTTGGTTAGAAGGTCAGTTACTTTCTGTAGTCTGTGAGTCTTTTGTCCCTGTCCAGAAGTGTTTATATGGACTAATTTATCCCCCTCTGTGTCCAAATTACTGTCTTCAGGCAATATTTACTCATTGCCTTTCTTTGTCCCATGTTCCAGAGAAGAAAAACTACCCAGAATGCTAAAATTGCCTGCCACCCACCCTCCTCTGGGGCAGGATTAGAACCGGCTAGTGTGGCCTGTGGGATAAACCAGGAAAGAGAAGTGGACAAGGCAACTGGGAGCTGCAGAGCTTCAAGATGTCTTATGGTTAACCTCCAAAAGCTGATCTGAAAGCTGTCCTGCCCTGGTAGAGCCACCAAATAAGGGGTGAACACCTCCCCTAGCGCAAGGGGGTTGAAATACATCTCTCTGTGAACACAGAGGAGTTTTGCCTGCCTGTTGTAAACAAAACACTTGAGAACATCCCCCATCAGCCTCTGCTTGTGTGCTGAAACAAGACCTCTGGAAAGAAAGTAGGCAGCTTTTAAGTATTTCAACAGGACATGGAGTTATTTCTACTCTAAGCTTTTCAGTCCAGCCCACTAAAAAGAAAAATTCCTGAAGACGTCTGAGCTGTAAAGTGTTTTGAGCCTATCATGTAGCTGCAGTGTTTATACACCCTCATTGTGGCTTCTTGTAGTCAACAGGATTTTATTTTAAAAAGTTTGTTTTCACGTTTCAGCCTCGCCTATTTCCATCTGAGAGGTGCCCATGCTTATCAAATGCCAAAATATCTTTTAACCTGCCCAAAGGCATGCTAGATAGGAATGTCAGTTTTATTTTGAAAAAACTGCACAGGAGCCCGGGCTTATGCACCTTTCTTTTTATCAGTTGGGCGGCTGGACTGTGTGCATAGAGGCAAGAAAATACCACTGTGAGTTGTGGATACACATGGGAAGGTGGCAAGTTCCTGCTCTGTATAGTTGAGATAAGACTCTGTCTGGCATCCTGCTACCATTTTCTAGGTCTCTTGAGTCACCAGCTGGGAGACACAGGACAAATGAACTCAGGACAGAAGTGAAAATGATTGTGAGTCTGAAGACCCCTTCATTCCCTGCCCAGGCAAAGCCTGCTGCCACTCTTTTCCTGCCTCACCTCATCAGTCCCAGACTTATACTCTGCCACAGCAACTGTATGACTGCCCTTGTTGGTTCTGTTTTTAGGAAAATCCCAGACAAAGCATATACTGCCTTACAAAGAGGCTTTACTTGACTGTGTGTAACGCTTCGGTCTGTTGAGTCAGATTCTCAGCTGGTAGGTAATAATTTTTAGATGATGTATGTACTGCTTTGCCTTATTTATTTTTACCACTTCTGGCCACATACTCATTTAAAATATAGGAATCTAACTGAAGTACTGGAAAAGCCAGTGGGGATCTCTCCAGGGTTTTAGTGGGCTTTGGAGCTGGCACCAGTGGGTCAGGCCAGTGGTCTATTTCCCCTGCTCCATCAAGGGTGGATAATAAGGGAGTCTGTGATAAGATGAAACCTGGGGTGACCCCAGCAGTCTGTGCTGTGTGGTACATCCAAGGGGAGTCCTGCCCGACCTCCTGTGGAGGCACAGCCTGTCCCCTCCGGCAGGAAGAGGAGCCTCTTGCTCTGTGTTTGCTGGGGAGCTTCATTTTACTCTCTGCCCATCTCATTCCCTGTCTTTACTTGTTCAGCTTGGTTTCTCGCAATATGATCTTCCCTTCCTGGCTGTCAGTCAACAAGATTGGCATCTGCCTTGTGCAGAACAGCTGCCTTAATTAGCCCCAGGAGCATCCTGCTTGTGGTCTTTTTCCCTTTTCTGTCTCCTGCCACGCAGATGGCTGGTGAGAGCATTCCTTCTGTTGATTTTTGCATGTGCCCTTGTCATATGATTCCTACCTGACCTTTTCCATAGCTGCTCACCAGTGTCACTTGAGTAACCCAAAGCCCACCCTTTGGTGGACCACCTTACAGGACAACAAGGGATGTTCTCCCATTTGCCTCCTCCTCTCTTCCCCCTCCCTTTTTCCTCCCAAATTTTTTTGAACTCTGAGAGGTTTTATACTTAACAAGCCTGAGTGCTGCTGCTGTCTGTCCTCCTGTAGGTTCATTCCTTGGGGTCTTCACTTCCCCTCATCATTCCTTGTGGTTGTCAGATGTGATTTCCCATGGTCCCTTACAGAGACAATGCAAAGCAGAGGAACAATCACAAGTCTCAGGCGTTCTTCCTTTCAGAAGAGGGTCAGGTCAAGGCTGGCTGTGATGAGCATTGCCAGTCTGATGAAGGCAATCCATTTAATAAGGCGATGCATATGCCTGGGGAGAAGGCAGCTCTTCTACAATCCCAATTTGATACAATTAAAGATGTGGAAAATATTTTTCCTCCTCATACCCTGAAAATCTTGTGGCAGATGACTGCATCTCACTGGAGAAGTGATTAAAGGAGGCTGTTGTATGAGAGAAAAGGTCCAGAGTAGGGCAATGAAAATTACCCAGTGCCTGGGGACAGGAAACCACATGAGGAGAACTTTAAAAAGACCAGACATGGAAAGGCGAACAGGAGGAGGAAATATGACAGTGTGATGTATTTTATTGGAAGATATAAATACAGCCAAACAAGGGATATTTTCTCAAGTAAACCCCTTGATCTAAGGCCATGGCTTCACTTTGCAGCATATAAGAGCAACATCTTTTAGCCAAGTCAGTTGAATTTATTTGTGTCCTGCATATGTGTGGTTCACAATGACACAAGGAAATCCGGGAGTGTAGAGAAATACGACTGCTCTGCCAGGCCTTGCGTGCAGAAAGTGAGATTCACATGGCTGGCTCTGGTTTTGCATGTTCTTATGGATGGATCCATGCTGAGCACATGTGCAGCACAGGGCTGCAGTCCTCTCCTCCCTTTCCCCAGATGTGAGCTGGTTATGCCTGGCACATGGATGATAGAGCAGGAGAGGGGCTCTGCTACTCTGCAGATGGAAATGCACCATCTGGAAGAGCCCTGCTGCTCCCCTGCCTCTGCCTGTCTCTCCTCCTCTGTCATACAGCATCCTCCTCTCCGAGCTGGTGGAGTATGTGCTTGAGAAGCTGGAGTATATCATGTACCAATAGTATGCTGGAGGAGAAAGGACAGCAGTCCTCTCTATTGGTGCTCCATAGCATCATAAATGTGTGCGTATGCTTGTGTATGTGTAGATCTAGAATAATTCTTTTAGACACAGCATAGTGTTTTATTTCCTTTATGCTGAGAGGTGTGGAACCTCCCTTGAATTGTAGGCTGCTATTAAGTTTAAAGGCAGCAATACCAAACAGAGAACTGTAATGGCTGAAAGAAACTGCTTGAGTTTCTAAGGCTGTATGAGGTGTGGGGTATTGCTCTGTAGAAGGCAGATGCTATTATCTGGAGAGATGTGATTAAAAAAATTTGGAGACAGGTGCAGTTTGCTTAAAGGTAAGAACTGGAGATTTTCCCAGGTCAGTATCTGATGCACATCTTTACTCTGTTCTTGAAGTTAGCAGCGTGACTACAGTTGCAAGAGGTTAATTTCCTTTATATATTTTGGTAGCTTTCTCCACTGTAATGAGCCAATGCATGTGCCTTGTAGTGAAAGCTGTGCACATCACTGTGTCACTCATGTGCGAGCTCATCAAAAGCCTTTGCATGGGGAAGTGTCATGGAAGAGGGGCAGGGCTGATGACACAGCATTTGATTTCCTTCCATCTGACACTGCAGCTCGCATTTTGCTTATCAGTTTTTTTTTTTACAGCTGCAAAAATCTGAATTAGATCCTGTGTCAGAATCCAAGAGGCTTTCCGGTGCCTGAAAAACAAGGATCTCCATGGTGGAAGCTCTCTCTGGCAGATGGCAGCTACCCAAATTATGATCCATACAAGCAGATGGCTGGGAAATAATTGGCTACAAAGATTTTGAAGCTTGGGTAGAAACTGTCCAAAACATCAGCTCAGGGACTGGCCTGTCAAAACCAAGCACACTTAGAAAGATCCTGTTTGCTTTATTTGCATTTTAACAGATTCCTTCAGGTAGCTCTGGTCACATTAGCTTCTGCTAGCAGCCTGGACACCCAGAAGCACTCAGATCACAGTCAAAGTGTCAATGGCAGAGTGTTCCCTGCAGCTCTGTGGGCTGTGTTTGACATGGGTTTATGTCTCCCCTGGCACAAAGCAGATGCCAGAGCGTAGTTCCCCTTCCCCGAATTGCCTCTGACTTCAGGGCCAGATTGTGAAAAGTTGACCTTGCCAGGGAAAGTCAGAGCTGCTCCTTCCATGTCCAAGTCCCTGGATATATTGAGTTGTGTCCTGTGCCTGCACTGCTGATCAGGACTTGCCAAGGCATGGACAAGCACCCACTCTTCTTGGAGGGCTATAGCTGCCTGGGGAGGCTTTCAGAGGACCTGGGAGGGAGCCAGGAAGCAAAGACCAGAGTCAGGGAAGTTCGACATGGTCCCTGGCTGGCTTGTAAGTTACCAGTGCAGGGAAGGTTTGCCAGCACTGCCTGTTGCAATGAAGCACAAAGGAGAAGCACAAAGTCCCATTACCACATCAGGACACTCTCCCCATGCTTGCTTTTCTCTCAGAGCACAGCTGGGATGCAGGATTTGGGTTAGCAGCGGAGGCTGACCAGGCCAGGCTGCAAAGGTGAGCAGCAACCAGAGAGAAATAGCAGAGAAAAAGTCTTCTGGTGAGAAGGCAAAGGGAGTGCAGACCAGGAAACTGTAAAGGGCTGATTCCTGCTTTCCAGCCAGGTCTGCGAGGCTTGGCGGGAAAAAGAAATGCCTTGAGCAGTTGCCTTACAGACTGCTGAGTTAAGCTTGCAAACCTCCAGTCCTGCACCTTTTGCTTTCTGTTAACTGCTATGCATCCACTTGGAAACACATGCTACCTAACCACTCAGCCTGTCTGAAGGGCCACGTCCCCTGACATGTGCAGCTTCTGTGAGAGCTGAGAAACCTTAGGATCTGCAGAATCACATTCCTGCAGGGGGAAACACGAGAAACTCATTATTTGTTAACAGAATTTGATTCACAGACTGCTCTGAAAACAATCCCTTATGGGATTCAATTACCAGCAGTTTTACAACATATCAAAGGAAGCATCTGTAAACCCAGAAATGACTTACAGATTATGACACCCGTCTTTAAGTTCCAGAGCTGCTAAATGGTTCAGAAGTCCTCAGTTCTGAAATACGGAGCCAGGCTGGATTATACTGTGTCAATTACACAGTGCTGCATGGTGGAAGTCAGACAGTCAGCTGTCTTACATGGTTATGCAAACCAGGTGAGGCCATAGGAGGACAGAGCCTGAGAAGCGTAAATCCAAATAATATTTCCAAAGAATGATTAGAAACATCCCAGGAGGTGTTGCTGCATTTCCCATCTTAGAGCAGTTTGAAGAAGGCTCCCCTTCTTCATTTCTATATCTAACACTATCCACAGAGCTGGTTTTGCAGTATGTAACATTTTCTGAATACACCCGTAAATTGTGTGTCTGATTTCACTCCTTATGAGGTCAGTGGGAAACATGCAGTACGTTTAGTATGAGATGGATTACCCTGGCCTCATTAGTATAATTTTCTTTTACAGCTGTGGACCAGCCTTGCTCTTGCTTTCACAGGAAAGTAAAGATTAAGATGTACTGCATCAGGGTGATCTGCCATACCCTGCATAAATTTCCCTCTCCTGCATTGTTAGCATATTCCCTTGTGACTTTTGCTGGGGTCTATGGAAGACCGAGGAGAACAGAGTTGCTTAAGGTTTCCCTGACTGACTGCCTACCCCTGCTGCCCCACCACTCTTTCTTCCAGCTTTGCAGAGTGAAGCTGGCCCCTGGATTTAGCAGATATCTCCTCCAGGGAATTTACATAGCCACATGTAGCCTTGTGAGCATTAATCACATCATCCCTGTGAAAATTTTTTCTTTTTTAAATTTGAGGATGATTACTGTTTTTCTGTTAGAGTGAATTTCCCAAGCCACTTGCTTCTTCTTAAAGGCTGTGCTCCATCTCACATGCTTTGCTGATTGGCAAGTACTCCAGAGATTAAGGCACGTCTAAAACCATGCATCTCCAGTCATGTGTCACCAGTGGTTGAAGTCTCCTAATGATTGAATCTCCTGTTTAAGGAATTACAAGACCATTTATTTGCCTGGAAGAATACCTATATCACAGGGGCAGTGTGGAGTCCTGGTGCTGTTGCTGCTGCTGCTTTCTTATGTTTGTGCAGTCTTCACATCAAACAGCAGAAAAGCCACATGCCATGTCTAGATCAAAGCAACTAAACTTAAAAAAGTGTATATACTTTTGACAAACTGGAGTTCCTATCAGAAGAGCCTACTTGTAATTAAAACATTGCAGAGGCAGTACTAGAAGAATGGAAACACTGAAAAGCAGTAAAATCTTTCCACTGACTTTGATGGGCTTTGCATCAAGAATCAATGGAGAAAAAGCAGAGTGCACCTCCAGGAGTTTAACATAGCGTTCCAAACAAAATCCCCCTCTGCCTGAGTGGTACCAGCAGTGCAAAATATCAGGGAATCCACTCATTCACCTTCTTAATCAAAATGCCTCATGTAATGAAGTCAGGCCCTGAAAATGAATTGCTGTGAGGTGTAGCTCCTCTGTTAGTCTTTGCTGCTGGAAGATTTTGGGCAGGATATAGATGAGGTGCAGAGTGGTCTGATAGTGAGGTCTGAGATGAATTGTCTGTCTGTGAAATATGTCTGCTGCAGTCCTCGGAGTATTTTACTGAGAACTATAGCCTTTGATTTTTGGTGTAGTCTGACTTACTCCAAAGACAGCTGTAAATCTTGCACCAAAGAAGACCTCTTCTTTAAAGTATTCCAGAATGGATTTATTGGTATTGGGTGATGGCTGGATGTATTAATGATCACTGTTTTAAAATTAGAGAAATTAGGGCTACAAAAATACAGTCTCAGTCTTTGTTGTGGAAGAAGCACTACCAAGGAGCAAAGGAAGACTGAATTATGGGAGTCTCAAGCAGAATAAATACACAAGAGATGGGACCAGGCAAGATGCTCCCTAAGGTGTTGATGTTGTCAGTAGGCCTCACTGACCAGCTGTGGCATATTTGAAAGGTCTTGGTGATTATGGGAAGCTACTGATGCCTGGAGAAAGGAAGTTGTCACACCCATCTTCAAAAAGGGCAAGAGGAATGATGCAGAAAACAGCAACGTGGTTGGTGTCCCCTCAGTGCCCTGTAAGATTGTGGAGCAAATCCTCTTGGAAGCCATCCCCAGGCACAAGAAGGAAAGTAAGATGCTTGGGAAAAGCCAGCAGGTGTTCCTCAAGGAAAAAATCCTGCCTGATCAGCCTGGTTGTCTTCTATGATGACTGGTCCTGCATATGAGGGGAGAGCAGTGGATATCATGTGCCTTCATCTTCTGCAGTGTCCTTGTGACAAATTGTGGAGATACAGGCAAGGTGGGTGGAGTGCAAAGTTAGTGAAGCCTGGTTTCACTGCCTCAAAATGTAATAGTCGGTGATGTGACGGTCATCTGGCATCCTGTGATGCCCTGCGCCTGACAGCGAGCAGCCCCATGTGATGCTACAGGGCTCAGTGCTGACAGACTAGAGGCATCTTCACAGAAAATGGATCTGGGGGTCACAGTGGACAGCAAGCTGAGCATGATTCAGTCCCACACCCTTCTGGCCATGAAGGGCAACCATTTGCTGGGCTGCATTATCAAGTGTGGGGTCAGTGAGTCAAGGGAAGGAATTATTCCCCTCTGGAATTCATGTGGCTGCATCTATGTCTAGTTTTGGTGAGCCCACTGTGTGAAAGACAGTGATAATGTCAAACAAGTCCAGCACAGGGCCATGGAGATCGTTAGGGTGTACAACAGGAGGCCAAGGGAATGGGTTTTGTTCAGCCTACAGAAGTGAAGGTTAAGGGTGGGGAGGAAAACTACTTGCTGTCTTCAACTACCTAACTGGTGGTTGTAGGGACTCTTCTGAGGTGTGTCGTGAATGGATGAGTGATGGTGAACATAAGTTGCAGCAAGGGAAATTCCAGCAGGCTATAAAAAAAGAGTTTTTCATAGTGGGGGTCATTAAGCTTTGGAACAGGTTGCCCAGATAGTCTGTGGACTCATCAGCTCTGGAGATATTTGAAACTGAGCTGGACAAGGCCCTGAGGAACTTCACTCCACTTTGAAGGAGGCCCTGTTTTCAGGAAAAATTCAGACTAGATGTTCTTCAGAGATCCCTGCCAACCTAAGTTATTCTGATTCTGTGATGCTAAAAAGTGATAATTGTTTCTAATCTTCTGGAACTACTTCAGCTCTTTCCTATACATGACTCCACACTGTCCTGCTCCCTTTACAGATTATTTCTTCTAGTCAGACTTGTTCCTGCAATGTAAAATCTCATCATGTGATTGCTGTACCACCATTTCCATCAGCTGTGCTATCCACCAGCCTTATTTTAAGGGAAGCTCTGAGTTCAGGGAAAGCTCTGACACTGTTTAATTCACCTCTGCTGAAATCAGGTCTGATGTCATTCATTTTGTTCCCACTTGCAACAGCCCATCCTCCACACACCTCAAACAACACCATCTGGGGTATGTTACTGCTTGCCACAGTGTTCTTATAAAACAGGAGAGGAATTGGAACAGAGGTACAGTAATTCAGGCTGGGTACATTTTTCTTTTTACCACTTACAGCATAATTATGGCTACTACAATGAGCTAAATAATTTTTGATATTATTATGCTATATACAGAGGTGTATAGGGCAAAAACTTCAGGTGATGGGAAAGACATGCTCCCTAGGGGTTGATGGGTTTTTGTGTCCAGTTATAACCTATGGAGAGATCGGATATCAGAAGACTTTTTGTCACGAGGATAAAGACCAAACGTAGGGCCCAGTCATTTGCTCAGGCTCTGGCATGCCCATGTGGTGTGGTGCTGTGTGTGTCTGGAGGTGAGCACGGGCCCTGGTAGGAGGGTTGCTCCATCAGCACAGGGCTGTGCTTTGGACATCTCATGTGTCCTCCTGCAGGGCTTGTGCTCGGCAGTGGCACGGGGAGCCTCACAGCTGCTCCACCACAGAGGATAGGGACCTGGGGAGGTGGTTTTCCCTTTGCTTCTTTTTTTGCAGGAGCAACACTTGCTATTAATTCTCTTTCTGTCTGTGTCCCATCCCCCCTCCCCTTAGATACAAATCAATGAGCAGTTTCTTAAGGTATGGCTAATTGATAGCTCACTGCTCCTAGAAAGAGGCAGTCTGATGCTGTGTGTCACCTCTAACTCCTCCTTTACTCCTAGCATAGTTTCAGTTGGCTTTGGTTCTTGCTGATCTCAGGGTAAACTTAGAGATCAGAAAATTGACCTAGCAGATTTCATGGTTACTGTATGTACTTTTCCTGAATCTAAATTTACCAGTGTTAGGGCTCCAGTATGCACTTGGTTGCACGGGCTTGGTAAAACCAAAGTAACTATATTTCTGAAGGCCTCTGAATGCAAGCTCTTTTTCAAGAACACATTTAACTTTCAGTTTTTTGAATATTTATGTAGCTAACTTAACCTTGATCTAAATAAATCTGGTATAATTAACAATATGCAGGAGCTGTGTTTAAAAATGTGTTAAAATCCACATTTGTTTAAAAGTGACAGCAGGGAGGTGAATAGACATGGTTGCAGAGGTAGTGATGTGAGTTCAAACCTGTGCTCAAGCCCTTTACCAGTTAATCTAACTTAGCCCGTGCCGTAAGCTGCAGCACCTTTTATGTTTTTGCTATGGGAGCGTAATGGCCAGCTAGATTCAGGTAGATCTTTGCCCTTTGAGACAGCTTCTATGTGTGAGCCAGGTCAAACAGAAGGGTGGCATAGCCCTTTTTTTAACCAATTCCAAGGCATAAGAAGCTGAATGTTCTTCAATTAGAGAAAAACCCCAACAGCTGCAAAATCAGGTTATCTTAAACTACAAATACTCAGATGATGTGCATTACTGCTTTTTTTTTTTTTAAACCTACATACAAAAGGCATTTATCAGAAATAATGAGGGGTGCAAGCTTATTTCCATAGGATATTGATAGATGGGAAGCAGATGCTATTTTCTGCATGATAGGACTTCCCTTGTACCCCATGCAGTGCAGTTTGATCAAGCTTTCCTGGATGGACATGTAGCACCTGGATTCAGGGGACTTTTAATTAGAGACTATAGGACACGCCACTGCAGTAAACTAAGGAGCTTGTTTAAAATATGTTCCAGCTGTTGTGTTGTTAAACACCTATGATTCTAAGATTGTCCTTTTCTTCCAGTTTTGCAAATGCAATTATTGCTGGAGTGCCAGCGGGACATGTGATGTGCTTAATACAAGAACCAGGATTGCCATTCCCCACTTACAACCCCATGTTTCTGCAAAAAAGCAGTAGGAGGCCCTCCCAGGATATTCATGTTACTTTCTCCTTTTCAAAACAGGCTTCCTTTGCAGAATACAGATTTTTCACACAGTCCATGCTGAAAAGCCAGGTCAGTAGCCAGTTGTTTAGTGTTGGGGTTTGAATTGTCTATTGGAGATCCATAGAGCTGGCTATTCACCCCGTGCTATCTTCCCCCTCTTACACAGAGGCTTGGTCTTCATTGCAGAGTACTCTGAAGGCTGAAAGTAGCTGTTAGTGGAAAGAAGGAACAACATTACCTTGTATGTTCTGATCTACAAAAAGATGTAGTCAGTGGGGAAATATAATTTTGGTTTTCTGATGCTACAGGCCAGTCTTTCAGTGTGACAACATTTCTGCATACAGAATATTGCTGCATGCCTGGAGGTACTATGGGAAAAGGGGTAGTCAAGACAGGGAGGCTTATGCAAGGGAAGATGAAGAAGGGCATATAGACAATATTTTTTGCTTTGTTTGGAAAAGTGTAAATAAGAAACTCATGAAACGAAGTTTACTTCTATGAATTCCTTACCATAACTATAAAAAAAAGTTATTCAAGGACTGTCATGAAGATATTTTTGACATTAGGACCAGCTCTGGGGATAGGCAAATAAACAACTGCCTTCAGAAACAGACAGCTAACTTGGCAGAAGATAGCAAAATGGTTATAACTCTGTAATGTCTCCTTTGCCCACACCACAACATAAGAAGACATCAGGGGCTGCTGAGACAGGGGGTTGGTGTGGCTGTCTAGGGAGGAAGGTTTGGCTGCCTGCAGTGGAAATTGCTGTCCAAATGTGGACACTCTCCATCAGTGGAACATGGGCCTCAGGTGGTGACGGTGATATGCACGACCTGGGTAGGAGGGGATAGTAAACAGAAAACCTCTTAAGAAACAAGCGTATATTTAGCAAATGTGCCAGCGGGTGAGGGAACAGTGTGTTTGCCAGATCAAGGAAAAATCTCATATAAGCTGCAAAGTTGGACTGTGTGCAGGCTGAGTAGACTACACAGTGCTCAAGTGTCTTTTAAAATATGACTATGACAAGCGTATCTCCTCAGGTCTAAAATATTCTGTCTTACAGTAGATGTGTCACATTGGTAGCAGACCAGTGCCAGTGAAAAACTTAGGGACAGCAGACATCAGATCTTCCTGCAGCGAAGCACTGGAGGTGCCACCACATGCTGGCTTACTCTCAGAAGATCTCAAGTTCCCTTTGAAGTCTGTGAACATATCCCAGAATAACAGGACTGATCTTGAAAGGGATGAGAGATGAACTGATCTCCTGCTGTATGGGGTTCATGGTGGCCTCCAGACACAGAGCAGGAGTATTGCAGGGTGGTTTCCAAACCAGGAAGATCACTCTAACAATGCACAACTGAGTCATGGTGGGACTCGTGCTAAGGAAGTGTCAGAAGAGACTGGAAAATACAGAGAACAGCTTTATGGATCTATACCCTCCTCTTTGTGTCACCCTTTGTGTCTCTCTCATTTCTTGTGTGCAATAAGAGGCCACTGGGACCAGCTCATGGGACTTTTGATGTGATCTCTAGGAGTCCCCTCAATTAACTCTGTCCTTGAATGGAGCAACCCTTGTTAAACAGCCTCCATTTCTTGATTTGCCAATCACCAGTGACAGAAAATGTGTTGTACTACGTGATAAATAATTTTGCTTTTTTTCTACTTTGAACTGTTTTGCATCCACATCCAATTCCTAGTTGCTTGTTGCAACTATGCCTGTTCAGCTGAAAAACACCATTGTAAATATTCTCCGTGGAGACGAGTAGGCTAAAGAGATGAATCTCGCCAAGCCTTTCTCTCTTAATCATAATTTTCCTCTTCTTCATGCCAATCTCCTCTACACTATCAATATCCTTATTTACCTGCTGATACTGAAAACAGACACAACACTGTGGTAGTGGTTGCCCCAGTGCAGAAGAATTTAGCATCCCTATCCCTATTCAGTATTCCCTGTGTACATACCCAAAACTCCCATTAGTACTCCGGTTATGTTTAACACTAGCAGATCAGGACGCAGAGATTATCTGTCCTTGAATCTTTTGAAATCATTGATTCCCATAACAGAAATACTATATCCTGTATGTGTAGTGTATATTCTTTATATCTGTCTGCTTAGACTAACGTGTACCTTTGGTATATGCCGAGGCTAATGCAGGTTGTTTTCATTCAGTGTTCAGTGTCCTGTTCTCTCTTTGTTGTTTACTATTTTTGCAGTCTTGCTGTCATCTGCCAAGTTCAACACTAGCAGTTTTTTGGTTTTTTCCCTGGATCATTCATGGAATGTTATGTAGTGTAGGGACAGTAACCGATGTCCATAACTGCGGTAAAAGCACATCTACTTGTTTTGGTTGTCTGTTTAAAATTACCCTTAGGAATCTGCTATTTAATGTATGATATGTGTGTGCTATCTTAATTCTAGAATATTTTTTATTAGAGTGTTGTGTGGTATCAAGTGAAATATCTTGTAAAAGAGTATTATTATATCAATTACATTATTGGACTGGCTGACATTTTGTATAAATATTGAAAATTAAAATTTTCTGCTAACCTAAGGATTTTGTGAATTTGTGATTAATTCAACACCGAGTTTAGGTTCAGGCAAATTTTAAAAATCCAAAAGGAATAATTAATATTTTTTTGTACTGGAATATTTTAAATTTGTGTCAAAACAACACTCCGGTACCAAAATATGATTTAAAAGAGGTTAAGAACTTCTTCGATCATGAAGGTACTTGCTGTATTGGATTCAATGAGATATGATGCAAAATAATTCTTTTTTTGTACTTTGATAAAAAGAATACTGTCTCATACGTTTTGCCTGGCAGAATTCTTTTATCAGCCCTCACAGTTTTATATGGGGTGTATGGCTGATGAATGATACTGTAGGAATTTAGAAAACTATAAAATGTTGTCACATATTAACTGGCAGGCAAAACCATCAGGACTTAAGCTGAAAGAGTCCTGAATAAATTAAATATAACAAAATAACATAACATGGTTAATACGAGTCAATAGTAACATATAAAAGATAAAGGATATGACAGACTACCTCGTGAAGCTCAGACCATTATCATGGTCTGTTCTGCCATATAATCATGTGATTCGTTTGTCAAATATCAGTTTAAAACTTCCTAATTTCTGCCCTTCATTGCCTCTGTTGGAGAGAATCTTGCTGCTCTGATGACTAAGCCATCAGATTTGAAGTCCAAGCTTATTCATAGGTAGTTTATACACTTTTGTTACTGTGCCAATACTGCCATTTAGCTCGATAGCCATTGCCCTTCCTGAGCTTTACCCACTGGTGTATTTTTAGAGATCAGTCACTCTCCCTCCAGATGCTGACTTTGATATGCTAAGCAAGCCTTTCGCATATCCCCTGTAACAGGAGCTGCCTCCTCCCCTGATCGTCCCAGCAATCCAGCCCTTTATCTGTTCCAGTTTCAGCTCATCTTTGAACGCAGATGGCAGAACTGTATGGGCTACTCCAGATGAGGTTTCATCCGTTTAATAAAATAGCATTAATAGCTTGCCTGTCTGCTGGATACCACACCTGATGTGCCAGAGGACTGCATTTGCCTTTTTCATGCCTTTGATGATAGAACGGGTCTGATGTACTAACCCACGCAACAGACATACACACTCAAGCAAGTGACTTCAATCCTATGCTTGCTTTGTTCTAGCCAGGAATCAGCACTCAGATTTTACAGTTTTATTAACATCTTTGCTGTGGAATGTGAAATTTCTTGTGGCAATAGTTCTGGCATTCTAGGGTGGAATTATTTAGTCTCTCCTAAAAGTAACACATTATATACATGGACTTTGCTGGTTGCTGATGGCTGGAGCATGGTGGAAGGCATGCCATCAGCCTAACGGGTAGCATCTGTGTTGATAAATAATTACTAATGAGACCTATGAGCTGAAAGTGGTTGCTGGGGAAGTGTAATTCAGTCCTATGGGAGGTGGAGAAATTTTTCACATGCCTGGGACTAGCTGTGACTGTCCTTCTGACAAAATCAGGTGTTTAAGAAGGGCTTGCAATTTCAAGTACTGAGAGCTTTAAGGCACTCATAGGTAGTGGTCTGATGAGGTGAATCACAGGATCACAGACTGGTAGGGGTTGAAAGGGACCTCTGGAGATCACCCCATCCAACCCCCCTGCTTGAGCAGGCACCCCCAGAGCAGGGGCACAGGGCCGCGTCCAGGCGGGGGGTGAATGTCCCCAGGGAAGGAGACTCCACAGCCTCTCTGGGCAGCCTGTCCCATTGCCCTTCTCCTGTCATTGGGCACCACTGAAAAGAGCCTAGTCCCATCATCCTGACATCCATCCTTTAGATATTTATAGGTATTGATGAAATCCCCCCTCAGCCTTCCCTTCTCCAGGCTGAACAAACCCAAGTCTCTCAGCCTTTCCTCATAAGGGAGATGCTCCAGCCCCCTGATCATCTTGGTAGCTCTCCGATGGACTTGCTCAAGCAGTTCCACGTCTTTCTTAAACTGGGGGGCCCAAAACTGCACACAGCACTCCAAATGTGTTCTCACTAGGGCAGAGTAGAGGGGGAGGATAACCTCTCTCAACCTGCTGGCCACACTCCTTTTAATGCAGCCCAGGATACCACTGGCCTTCCTGGCCACAAGGGCACAGTGCTGGCTCATGGTCAGCTTGTTGTCCACCAGCACTCCCAGGTCCTTCTCAACAGAGCAGCCTTCCAGCAGGTCCCCAGCCTGTACTGGTGCCTGGGGTTGTTCCTCCCCAGGTGCAGGACCTTGCACCTGCTCTTGTTGAGTTTCATGAGGTTCCCCTGGGCCCAGCTCTCCCGCCTGTCCAGGTCTCGCTGGATGGCAGCACAGCCTTCTGGTGTATCAGCCGCTCCTCCCAGCTTGGTATCGTCAGCAAACTGGCTGAGGTTACACTTGATCCCATCATCCAGGTCACTGATGAAAATATTGAACAGGACAGGACCCAGCACAGACCCCTGGGGAACACCCCTAGTGACAGGCCTCCATCCAGACTCTGCCCCATTGATCACGACCCTCTGAGCTGTGTTGCTGAGCCAGTTCTCTGTCCACCTCACTGTCTGCTCATCCAACCCACACTTCCTTAGCTTGCCTGTGAGGATGCTGTGGGAGACAGTGTCAAATGCTTTGCTGAAGTCAAGATAGACAAAATCCACTGCTTTAACTTCATCCACCAGGCCAGTCACGCCATCATAGAAGGCTATCCAGTTGGTCAGGCATGATCTTCCCTTGGTGAATCCATGTTGACTACTTCTGATAACCTTCTTGTTTTCTACATGCCTGGAGATGACCTCCAGGATGAACTGATCCATCACCTTTCCAGGGATGGAGGTGAGGGCTGACTGGCCTGTAGTTTCCCAGGTCCTCCTTCTTGCCCTTTTTGAAGACTGGATTGACATTTGCTTTCCTCCAGTCCTTGGGCACCTCTCGTGTCCTCCACGACCTTTCAAAGATGATGGAGATTGGCTCAGCAAGAACATCCACCAGGTCCCTCAGCACTCGTGGGTGCATCCCATCGGAACCCATGGATTTGTTGGGATCCAGTGTGCCTAGGTCATCTCTGACCCAATCCTCCTCAACCGATGGGAAGTCTTCCTTTCCTCAGATTTCTCCTCTCTTCTCTGGGGGCTGAGATGCCTGAGGGCCAGCCTTAGCAGTAAAGACTGAGGCAAAGTGAAGAACTTGAACGGAGAAAATCTCTCGAGTTTTAAACCAAAGGTGCTGGCCAGAGCTCCCATATCTAGGAAAGGGTAAAATCTTGCAAGGAAAGCATTGAGATCTGCTTGGATGAATCAATGCTTCAAAAAGAAATAAAGAGGAAGCAGAGGTTAATAAGGAATTCAAAGGGGTCAGCAATAATTTGAGGTCAAAATGAAGGGATCTTACCAGTATTGATTAAAGCAGAGTGGTGTTAGATTTGGCAGTAATAAGGTGTTTGCACTTTACCTATAGAAATCAAAAGAGAGAAGAAAACAAATGGGACCAGTCTAAAGGTAGAATTTTATGGAGGAGTTTAAGGATTAACTAGTTGTGGCTGCAGATGAAGTGATTTTATCTCAGAGCACAAAGAAGATGAAAAAACACAGCACACTGGCAAAGGCAAGAGGAGGCAGATAAGGATGAGGGTGTGAGAATGGAGGTTACCACATTTGACTGGCACAGAGTTTGTGCTGAAATCTGAAAACAAAGAGGGATTCATATTGACACTGGAAAGACTGTTGCTCTAATCTTATTTTTTCTCTAAAATAATTATTTTTCCCTCATTCCTTTTTGTGCCTAATTAAATAAATAAAAATCTTAAATTTTCCTTTTTGTAGGGAGAAAGCAAACCATGCCTCCATCATTCAGTGCAATATGGATGGGGTTTTCAGAAGGTCTTGTAGTTATTCTAGTTGTTTCCCACTGAAGTCTATGACGAAATGCCTGCAGATCTCAAAGGGAGCAAAATCAGACCGCTGTTGAGCAGTCTGGACAGTCCCTCCCACCCTATAATTGAATAAACATAGGATGTAATTTAATTTTAATGCAGGTAAAGGTTTTGCTGAACATGAAGGGAGGGTCCACAGTAGAAAAGATTGCTTCTGCATCTATTAACTTCATAATCTATGGGCTAGACATCAATTACTCTGCTACTGTGATTACATTTGCAGCATTGATCTCTGTGAGAGAATCAGTGTGGTTACCCAGAATGATGTATTATGTTGGTAATACAAAATTTCATACTGTGGTACATGCCTTTACTCAGACATTTTCAAAATATTGTTCCTTGTTTTACTCATTCTAACTGAAACTAAACTAAATAAATCCCACACTTCATTGATGAACATGCTTTCCTCTCCTTTTCTGTAGTCATAATTTCAGTCATCAAAAACTGATCACGCATTACGATTACAGGAAGTGGAAGTTTGACCTCCTCCCCGTGATCTCTCAGACTATGAGAGTACTTCATGGTGCGCACCAAATTCCTCCTTACGTGACTCCATCTTTCCATCCATAGACTACTGGTGAAAGATTAACCATTTGGTTATTTGCCCTCCTATTGGTATCATGATTTGAGCAAAGTCTAAGTTAGTTGTTAGTAGTCTAAGGATGTACCGGCAGGGTGTGTGGTGCAGTGGAAAGCAAAACACCATGGAAAGCCTTGGTACTAACATGCCCTGGGCAGTTCACTAGTAGGCACTTCATGAAGTTCACTTCACTAAAGGCAGTTAAATACCATGTCGGGCAGCTCAGAATGAGTAGGGTATGTCTGCATGGCACTATGTTACTATGGGGAGACCTACCTCAGACCAGCTGGGACCATCCTACTCACAGACTTTTAGCAAGAGAAATGGGGCCAGCTGCATTTTGTGTATCTTCATCAGAACCTCTTCGGTCAAGGTTCTCAACCAATTACTTTGTCAGAAGCTGAGTCCTCTGCAGCTTCCTGCACCTTCGCTCCCTTCAGGCCACCAGGTGGGTAATCTCTCCTCTCCTCTTCCAACACAAATAGCATCTGCAATGGTTCCATCTGAAGTGTCTGCCCAAAGCTGGCACTGCAGTGTGTTTTGCTGGAGGCCCTCTGTTTTTGTTGGTTTTGTGGTTTGCTTTTTTCTTTCCTTTATCTCTTTCTTTTTAATCTTTTTGCACTTTCTGCTTCTTACCCTCCTGCACTGACTTTGTTAAAGAGCCCACCAGACTGATCCGACCTGGCTTCCAGCTGGGCTTATAGAATCATAGAATCATTAAGGCTGGAAAAGACCTCTAGGATCATCAAATCCAACCACCAACGCAGCACCCCCAGGCCTCCTAAACCAAGTTCCTGAAGTGCCACGTCTACATGTTTCTTTGAACACCTCGAGGGATGGTGCCACCACCACCTCTCTGGGCAGCCTGTTTCAATGCCTGACCAGGCTTGGATGATTTACAGAATTGCAGCCTTTGAGTGGCAATAAGCAGGTGCTGCTCTGTGTCCAATCCCACCCATAACCCTGGGGATAATCTTCCTATTCTTTCTTTGTACTGATGACTTAGAAAACAACAACTTTACTGTGTTAACCATCAAAAAATAGTTATTAAAAGCCATAACATGAATTTCCAAAGAATTGTTGGGTCTTTTAACTGAATGACACCCCTTGACTTCAGAAAGACTTTAGTGATCCTACTCCTGTGGAGCTGGCGCTAGTGACTGACCTTAAACACCATCTGTTTTAGTTATCCACCTTGCAACTGAAAAAGAAAGAGATTATTTCACAGTGTAAAGGACTGGGCGTGGATGCACATCACATCACATAGAATAGCAAAGGGTGTAAATTCTTATCCTAATTTTCTCGGTGCTAAATTATTTACATGTCCAAAGCCAGATATTTCAAATGGCTGATGTCATTTCATACAAATGTAAGGTCAGAGCTGAAATCTTTCTAAATCACCACCAATTGCACCACCAATTTCAAAAGCTGGTTGCACCATTGCACCCATTAATTGCACCACCAATTTCAAAGCCTCAGGGTTCTGTGTTAGGAGAGTATTTTGCAGAAATATACATAGTTCAACATGTAAACTCAGTATCAGATTTTTCAGTTTACTCTTGAATACCCTGAATACTTCAGCTGCTTTCAGTCATAGGTGTGGTTTTCTTGTTTGTTTTTGTCTGTAGTATTTGTGCAACTGATAAGGGAAAAACGCTGGGCAGATTCACCATTTTTTCACTCAATGATGACACTGCACTGATAAAAACATAAATATTTCTCAACCCCATGTTCCAGTGCTACCATGTTGACACAAGTATTGGCTGTATTGTAAGCTCTGTTAGGGAAGAAGGAGTTATTGTGGTATCACAGGATCACTGACTGGTAGGGATTGGAAGGGACCTCTGGAGATCACCTCGCCCAACCCCCTGCTTGAGCAGGCACCCCCAGAGCAGGGGCACAGGACCGCGTCCAGGCGGGGGGTGAATGTCTCCAGGGAAGGGACCCCACACCCTCCCTGGGCAGCCTGTGCCCCTGCTCTGGCACCCGCACAGGGAAGGGGTTTGTCCTCATGTTCAGGGGGAACTTTTGTGTTCCACCTTGTGCCCCACTGCCTTTGTCCTGTCATTGGGCACCACTGAAAAGAGCCCAGTCCCATCCTCCTGACACCCACCCTTTAGATATTTATAGGTATTGATGAAATCCCCTCCTCAGCCTTCCCTTCTCCAGGCTGAACAAACCCAAGTCTCTCAGCCTTTCCTCATAAGGGAGATGCTCCAGTCCCCTGATCATCTTTGTAGCTCTGCACTATTTGAGAGCTCTACCATATTTAAGCAAGCAGAAAAATAGACAGTTTTCTCTGAAAATTAAACGATTGCCTAATGCAAATTGAAATATGCTGATCAGCTCTGTGCTGTATGGACATTTTTTTGAAAAAGATTGAGTTTTTTGTGAGCTAGAAGGTAGCACTGGA